>NC_052119.1:9060725-9063728 GCF_012273895.1 Zerene cesonia
ATTAGCAGTGACAAAACATACGGTTGTCAGCGTGATACGGGATTTATTATGCCATAATGTTTTGATGACCCTCTTAACGTAATTTTTCCTATTCCCAATCAAATAGGGTTGATTTTTGCAAAGCTGAAATTAGACCAACTGGTGGAATAAAATAATTAGGACCGTAACAAGAGTGTACAATTCATTTTGCGAGTTTGTATGTATGATACGATAATAAAAGATTCCTGTTTATTGTCCACACTCCACAGATGGATATTGGGATCAATTGTTTTCGAGTTATTAATATGAACTAAACTGTCATATTGATAAAGGATAATGAAAATATAAGGATGTAAATTACTGAATAGGAAATAGTTTATCAGAATAAGGTGGGTACTACGGTAGATTTTGGTAGGAATCATAGAAAAAGTATGATATTGTGGCAGTTCTGGCTCAGTGGCGAGGACCTCGGACTTAAAATAGATAAGCTATTGTGGGAGTCGAGCACGCTTCGCCACGAATTGGGCCAGCTCGCACCGGGGAAGTACCACACCCCCACAGAAAACCGGCGTGAAATAGTGGCATGCCACTGTGTTTCGTACGGTGAGTGGAGGAGCCGGAGGCCCGTTTCCTTTTCCTCACCCGTCCTAGTCCATTCCTTCTTTCCAGTCGTTAATCCTTTCCTTTTCCCTTACCCCATAAAAGCGGGCAGCGCATTCACAGAGGTACTACCTTTGCGAATGTTTATGGGCGGTGGTGATAGCTTACCATCAGGCGAACCACCAGCTCAGCTGCCCGCTATGACATAAAAAAAAAAAAAAAAAAAAAAAAAAGTCAGGGGTTCGAGTCCAGGCAAGCGTGCAGGATATAATTTGTTTTTTCAATTTATTTGCGTGTTTGGTTATCATCACCATTGCTCAAAATAGTGAAGGAAAACATCGTGAGGAAACCGGCATATCCAAGAGTCAAAAGCTAGACAGCATGTGATTCCTATAAGTCTTGTGTCCCAGCAGTGGGAATGATGATGATGATAATGACTTTCATTTATTACATTTGTTTTTACAAGTAACAAAATTCCTATTGTAAATTACTACTTCTATTTTTTCACCATATTATTTATGCTTTGCGATAATGACAAGCCACAATCGAATATGCTAATAAATGATAAAATCATAATAAACGATGACCAAACAATTAATATTAATACTCTACACGCTCCGCAATCCAAACCATATTTAATGCAAATGATTTTAATAATTCAACAAGGTTGTATTGATTTACATTGCCATTGCTATACAGGTCAACGTATATTGTAGTGGAACGGAGCTAGGTAACGCTTGTTTATCCAGGATTATATGTGCGTGCTTGTTCGCCAATCGGACAGCTCGATGCTGATGGAATGAATCAACATTCAAATTTGGAATCGAATTTCGGTATTCGTTTTTAAAAATTGATTGCCAGTTTATATTCGATATCGATGGTTTTCAATTTGACAAATAAAATAAACGCTGAATCGGCAGACAATCGGTTTGCGAATGTTTGTATCATAAATCGATTTCTAGTTATCTAGTTTATTAAAATATAATATCAAGTATCACGTGAATAATTTTTATATAAATAACTCTTACCAAGGTGATTATAAAGTAAATTGGATTTTATTTAATACAATTACATGGGTATTTTTAACAAAAAAAAAGATTATAAATCATTTCAATGCTATAAAACTAAAACTTAAATTTAACAAATGCCGCGTTCCATCGATACAATATTGTAATCATTGAAATAATGTTTGGTATTGGTTGTGATGGTTCTTAATCATCTCAATAGATGGCGTGGGGTGCCCCTTAGGCACATGAAACCGAAAGAGTAGAAGAAATTCGATTACTGTGGCAGGATCACGGGTGGCCGAGAGGCTAGGCGTTGCTACGGTTAGGCAAGATACGCAGGTTCGAATCCTGCCTCGTGATCAAATTTTTTCTATTCTTTCAAAATTTCTCAAAAAAAAAGATGTATATATAGAAATAATTGAGATGTTATTAGTGCTGGATGCAATGAAACATTTATTCGGCGCTATGCTTCATTCAGACCTTAATACTATTAAATACCCTTCAAGTAAAATCAGTAGCTCATTTTAAAGAGTTATTCATCATCATCATCATCATCAGCCCATGTTCCCACTGCTGGGACACAGGCTTCCTCAAGAGTTATTACTTACTGAATAATTAATCTCACTCCAATATGTTTTTATGGCTTCTCAAGCGAAACAAACTAATGATTATTTGCAAATAATTCCCACCCTTCGTAATTGCTGACCGAATCTCTTTAGCAAATAAATCACACTGAACACTTAATGACAAGCCGAACGTAAAGAAGATGCAATTGATGAAAAACAAATTCAAAATGGTTTCCGAAATCAAATAGATACCAATGAACTGCCGCGTGGCGTATTATGGCGGTGCAATTTTAAAAGTCGAATTCGGAAGCGTAAAACCGTCTAATTTGAACCCTATTCGCTTCTAATAAAGGCCAACGAAATGACATGGACAGTAAAATTGGCGGGTAATCATATGGCTGTACACGGCACAGATCGAGGGTTGTACAACGTTCTATTTGCGATTGAAAAACCCACAATCATTGTAAATTAGATCTTATGACAATGCAAAAAGATCTAGTATGGATTTTTGAAAGTGTTGCAGGGTTATGAACTTTTTGTATGGATGCACGCGGCACGTCCATAGATAATAAATGCTTTCGACAAATAATTACGTTGTTTGATTTTAGACGGATGATGGTAGTTGGTAAATATTCCCTCGTGGGATATTGCGGGGATTAGTTTGGTGCTTTATTTGTTAATTAATAGAAATAATTTTCAAGTTGTCATGAAAATTGTCTAATAAGAATATTGTGAATTCAATACCTATTCCATTAATATGTTTTAATTTTGTAATTGACTATACCTAGTCTTGCCATAAATATTGTAATAAAGAAAAAAGAAAATTGTTAACTGCAAATAACATTTATTAC
>NC_052119.1:9064728-9080664 GCF_012273895.1 Zerene cesonia
AAAATGACAGATTCGAAATTCAAATGTAATATTTTTTATAATTAAGTGTAACAGTATTTATGGCCAGACTAAGTATATGACATAACAAATATTTCAAAACAAACACTCTTATATATAAACTACGTACGAAACACAATCAAACTGTACCTAAAACATTGGCAAAACAACCGTATAGACAGACTCGTATTTGATAATCAATACCAATAAGAGCAAACACTGATTGGAACTTACGCATTCGGCGATTATAATTGCCTCCTGACCTACCGGTAATATAATTTCCATCTGTAGGTTGTATTGGGATAACCACAGAACAGATACGATAGTCAGATTGGCCAAATTTGTAGTTAGTTACGAGCTGGATTTCAAAACTATGTCAGTAAATGCCGTTGTGTTGCGAATAAAAAAGGTTGGAGTTTTGATGTAAAGTTTTTTTTTAACGTCACCGATGTCGTGGGGGGAGGTACCACTTCAAATTCTGAAATAGTGGAAAGCTCACCGAGTTATCGAGTACAATAAAGCCAAAAGAACCCAATCGAAATTTTTTACTTCAATAAAAAAATATCATTACTTGTGAGTTGTTAACTTAAATAACAACAGCTTTTTTATTTTAATTAAATTATTACTAACACGCTATGATATTAATATTTCGAGATAAGTTTTTTCTAGACGCTATTTATCAAGAATTAATACGTCAATGAACTTATTTACTAGAGTAATTGTATCATAAATAGCCTTTGAAATATATGTTTTCATTTGTGGTTAAATTCAGGCAAAGAATATAAAGTCTAGATTGTCTTATATGTGAATCAAAGCCCATTCATATTTACAATAAAACATTTTAACAATCTAATTCTTGAAAAACCTACAATAATACACGGTACACTTTCTTTGTTTTAACCCGTTAATCTCAGGAGCTTCTAGACCGATTTAAAAAAATTATTTTACCATGGTTTTGGACAGTGTTTTGGAATCGAGATGACCTCATGTGCCTTTAATCCTAGTAGCAGAATTAATACAATATGGACGTTGAAGAGTTTCCTGCTCTCCCTTGCGATTACTATTGAATACGTTTATGCTGAAATTTCATATACAATTAAATAAAAATCTATATATAGACTACTTTTAAGCTTCGTGGTCAAATCAGTCGAATTGAGAACCTTCTTAATTTTTGAGAACGTCGTTTGATATAATAAATCGAAATGTTGAAAAGAGCATTATTTAGAAATTCAAATTTAAATCACAAATGTGAATGAACCAAAATAAATAATTCCGAAGTGCTACAAACTATTGAAATAAATCTTATCAAAGTTTATATTGAGTTTGCAACTGCTCAGTAGTTTTCAAGTTTCACAGATTGTTCATCCATTTAACATGTTTTTGTAATAACAAAACTTATAAAACAGTTTTTATTGACGTTCAATATGCAACAAAGAATATTGAATCTTGACTGGCTATGCGTAGATGCTAATTTTCTGGTCCAGGAGATACGTTTTTCAGGAGTTTTTTTTATTGCATGCAGTTAACGAGGCAGCCGCGTCACCTGATGGCAAGTATATATTCAATATAATTAATAGTATAGTGCACTTTTGTGGGCAACGGATATAAAAAATTTGTTCCGAAACCTTTATTTTATGAAAGACCTATTTCACGACACCTCTTTAAATTATATTTCAATTTATATGGTGACATAATATGAATTTGGATAGCCACCTAAAAAATATTTATTTTGTTAATTGTTTTGCTTGGTTTCTATTTTAATTTATGTTTTGAGAAGGATGTCAAGTCTCACGTCACCTTTTTAGTATAATATATTTGATATGGTATATTATCATTAAATTAATCTATTTATTCAAGCATCAAATTCACTAGATGTAACCCGTGGCGTGTCTAGCACTTTACCCGAATAAAAGGCCTATGTGGTAATCCAGACTATTAGTTATATTTGTATCAAATTTAATATTTAATACAGACACGTGTACGTATAAGCTATTTTCGCGTGAAAGAGCTACAAACATCCATCCATCCATCCAAACTATTAAACTCTCCCGTTTATAATATTAGTAGGATAAAAATTAAGTATTATACAATTAATCTTGCAAACGTATTTTTAAATAATATTTTAAAATATGCCACAACTAGCTATCAATTATGTCTAATCAATGTAAAAAAAAATGTGTCTCTGACTGTTACAATTATGAAACTAAGTTGACTAAAATAAAATCAAATGCTTCAACCAACGCTATTTATTAAGAACCTTTCGATAAACTTTGGAAAGCATATGTAAAAAATAAAAAATTCGTTTTATCAGTTTTAAGGAAGACAGATAAGCAATAAATAAGAAGCGTTATTCGCTCATCTCAAATTAAATTATCTCCCACGTAAAATGACGAGTAAAAAATAATTTAAATTTCGAATCACATAAACACCAAAGATAAGGGAACGAAATAAGTTATTTTAATATCATGTCCCCCGCATTCCACATGACTCTTGAAATTCGTTTCCCCAATAAAATTCGCAATGACATTTCATTACGTCACCCTAATCAAATTAAACATTCCATGCAAAATAAAAAACAATTGTACCATTCATAGAATTTATTATACCTAACAAGCTGTAGACTGTATAAAAATATTATGTCCGTATCACGTTTCTTAAAATCTACATTTCATAAATTATTGCTATTTACAAATTGTTTATAAATTATTCGCTTAAGTTTAACCATAATCGCCTTCGAAAAAGTACAAGACACAGATTCATTTCTATGTTTTCACTTATTGTCTTTATAGTTAATACATTAAACGTTTTCATAATAACAATGTTAATGAAAACGTATACAAGAGAAAAAAAATAAACGAAAAGTGCTATTTTGAGCAAATCGAACGTTACATAAATTATTTCTATCTAGAATGAATCACTTTATAAACTCAAGAATATCGCGATAGATTCTGAGCTTCATAACTGGCATCATTATCACTAACTACATCAATTTGTTCATTGTCACAGGTGTCGAAGGAGTTCTTGGAGCAAGAAGACTTGGTGCAGCAGCACTTCTTCGTCCTGCCATCCGAGGATATCGGAGTTTCTTCCTTCTTTAGCTTAACGCGACGGTTCTGGAACCAAATCTTCACTTGTTTCTCTGACAATTTCAGTCTGGACGCAATCTCAATGCGCCGCAATCTAGATAGATACATGTTCATCGAGAACTCTCTTTCTAATTCGAGAAGTTGTGTGCCCGTGAAGGCTGTTCGGATCCTCTTGCTAGAATCTTCTTTGAGGGGCACGCGCTTCAGATCCTTAGAGTAACCGGGCAGTAGTTCTTCAGGGTGAGCGAGCGGAGGGCTCGGAGTACCGTTACGACTTTCACTCGACAGCGATGGTGACCTCTGACCTTGACTCTTCGACGGTGACGTCGCGGTCGCCTTGTACGGATGATGCAAATATGGCGAAACAGACTTCTTCCTTCTGCTCACAAAATTCACTGGCTCTTCCTCAGTTTTCACGTATCCTTCGAAGGAGCGATCACTTTGTGCCGGCTCGTAGAAATCTGGTTGTCGCGGTAATTGATGTATGAGCGGATATCTAAAATTCAGGTGTTCCAGAAACGGTCTGAATAAATCCGGCGTTCTCTGCTGTTGTAAGCCGAGAGTGAGCAAATTGTTTAATGGATATGGATACGGTAAAATCTTTGGTCGCGGATCCATTTGGCTCATTAAATTATAACTGTGCAAGGGACTGGTCACTTCACTCTTCTTGCGTTCGTTTGGTTCACTGATTAACGTGTCTACTAAGAACGAACGTGACATTTTGCTGTGTACTACTCTCTTCGACGTGTGCTTTGCAACTGATTAAGGAGGGTGAGATCACTGGAAAGTAACAATTACAAAAACTACCCCCACTTAGTGCACCCTATTGTAAATAAACACAATAGGCCTCACTCGAAGCGTTTTGGCAATTATGTGGCCCATCCCACCCTTTTGTCGGTGAGCCGTCTACCCCAGCAATAGTTGAAAAAAACTGTATTCGTATGAATGGAGCATTTTAGTAGCTATGAATAATTTTGTATGGGACGTTAACATCCCCAATATCAATCCCATTAAAATAAATTTGCTTACTGTTTTACTGGGCTTTGTTATTTTTATTAGATTAAAGTTTAGATCTCATCACATTTTTGGGTAATTTTATTTTCCATTCAATAACCAAATTGTACTTGAGCACAGGTAGGTACAACCTAAACGCACGAATAAAGTATCAGTTGAAAAAATGAGTAAAGTAAAGTTAAAAATAAAACACATGCATTCACCATCATCAGCTAGTTATTCCGTAATTAGCCGTACTTTCTCATCGCAACGTACCGATTTCAAGGTATGTGTTTTGTGTCGGGAGATAGCAAGGCTAGTAAGTTATATAGTCTACATTTCACTAAAACATCTTCCTCTTCATCTTATTACTACGAGAATTTTAAATTGCCCACGCGGGCGAAGTCACGGGCGACTGCTAGTATGAAATATTTACATATTGCTATAAATAGTAAAAATTACGTTTTTATTTTTATAACTGAAATAAAATCAATGAGTCTGCAAAATGTCACAAGTATCAAAACCTCACAAGTGCAACTGGCTTAAATTAATTAGGTATGAATACTCTATAATATGGACCGTATGCTATACACGTGATTTTGATACTGGTAAAAGAAATATAAGGGTGGGTATGTAATGGCTCCGCCCAAACTGCACCCTTGCTAAAACCAGTTTATGAAATATTAAAGGCCACATTGTTTGCTCGTAAAATAATTGTGAATTGCATTATTATCATGTCAGTAGCAATTTATAATAACTCTTCAGATCATGTTGTATGTTAAGTGCTTTATGATGGGCCTTTGAATGTAATTATTAGCGGTGTTTCTTTGTTCAAATCTGGATTTAGTCGCTAATATATATAGGTGTGCTTTGGGGAGCTATACTGGTTCCTTATTCTTATTTTATTTATAAATATGGCAGCCGTGATGAAGCTGTTATGATTATGTCCGCCACAAGGGACATAAAATGGTCTTTATCGTCTGTTACATTGTAAAACTTATTCCCATCCCGTTTTCCAAATATAATTATTAAAAGCAATAGGCCATAAAATATTATTTTAAAGCATTCTACACTAACTATTTCATGAGATTTACACAAGTACATAAGTGAACTCGGTAATTATATTTAAAAGGTTATGGATGTAGAATTATATTATACTGCACGAACTATGAACTTGTAAAAACATAATCGTGTGTAGACAATGAAATACCACACAATGCCAATAAAAAGATATTGTCAACGATACAGTTGCTTGCGTCTTTTAGATAAAAAGTCGTTAGCATTTACAGCAAAAAGGTGCATTCCCAAAAGAGTTGACGTCTTAACAAACTGTTTCAAAACACAATACAGGAAGCCCATCCATTCGCGAAATATAATCTCGTGTGTCTATTGTTAAAAAATACGACGAAGCCAAATATGATCACGACGCGACCGGCAGAGCAAACAGTATACAACAATGCGCAAACATTAGTTTATCTCCCATCTTTCCTCTATATTTGATGTTTGTTAGGATGATCATTCACTGGCGGTTTTTGCAATGCATTTTTATTTATAGATTTCACTCAGTACTCTTTTGTCTTAATAGTACATGATAGTGTAGGTTTTAAAGTTGAAATATTGCATCAGTGTCGTTATTATTAGTGGCTTAGTTAAAATTATTATGTGTGTGACTATTTATTTTTTTTAACTCACTCACTCATCTTATCATCGTAGTCGCGAAAGAAAGGTTGCGTTTGTACATACACTACTATGACACCGGTTGTTTCAAGAGATTTCAATTAATTTTTTGAAGTTATATGATGCATTTTAATTGGCATAGAGCGGGCGTTTACCTGTATATTGATGATCGGCCTTAACATCGAATCTGGGATCCATCCACCCTCACAAATGAATCGGACAGGATGATAAGGGGTTATTTTGAGCTAGTGCCATGGGAGCATTATTGTTGCCAGGTGGAGTAATTTGGGCTTATTAAATTATTATAGCAAAATTGTTTCTAATGCATCTTCGTAATTGATAATAATGGGTGTCGATATCTATTTATTGGATATATTAGGATAAATTTAATGTAGCTACTGATTTGTTATGATTTCCTAATGCTTGATGGGTGCTATTGTTGTATATTTTAATAACATATGAGGATGTTGCAAACTAGCAAGATACGGATTTCGATAATTATCGTCAATGAAATTTTGTACGAAAATATACAAAACGCATTTTGACCAAATAAAATTTTAATTGGACAAGGAAAATTGCGTGAATGATGAATAACAACAGATAGAACTGGACTATAAAATGAATACAGACTTCAATCAAGTCAAGACGTATTCATTAATTTAAAAAACAAATTAAAACACATGCTATGAAATATCACCGATATGGTGATTTCTATCTAACAACCCACACTATAGATATTAGTTTCAGATAAATATTTCCAAAGCTTCAACGTATTCCAAACACTTAAAGTTTTATCACTATTAGAGTCAAGTGGGAAAAAAAAAATCAATCAACCAACAAAAGAGGAACGGAAATGAGTCCAGAAAGGCTATTTAATAAGCACCTGCGACTCGAATAATAGGCTGGTGTTTTCTAAGAAACTGCAGTGTCGCCTGTATGTCTCTGCGGGTATCTAGTATTCGTTTTCATTCATACTGATATTTTACGTTCATTGAATGTTTGGCTACGGTGCCGTGAATGGCCATTCTTGGTTATTGTTTATGAGTATCGGATTACGGATATATTTAAGTTTAGTTTTGCTTTAATTGGATTAGGTTGGATGTTATGTCCGATTGTATTTGTGGTGTTGATTGTTTTTTGCAGTTGCGTAAGTGGTTATAAATTTGATTGAAGATTGTTGTTTGTGATTATTTGTTCCATTCGATTTTTGAGTGCTTGTATGTATGTATCACGCAAAAGAGAGAGTTTGGTTGTATAAAAATGTTAATAAGAATTGTTTACAATTTTATTACTTCCAGTTTTATCATATGTATAGTCGTCAGTTGAATAAGGAAAAAGTCGAAAGAAACAAAATCCTAAGTTGGTTTATTAGCGTATCATGTTTTTACTTTGAGAAATTTTCCTATTATATTAACAATTATTGCTTCATTCATACATATATCTACACTTATATTATTATGCGTAGAAATTACATTATATTAAACATTATATAATATTATAACATATTTTCTAATATTGTATAGAAGGAAACTTTTGTATGTTTGCACCCAAAAGCCACTGAACCGATTTCAAAAATTATTTCACCATTAGAAAGCTGCATCATCCTTGAGCAACATAGGATTTGATACCATTAGTTTTAGAAGATGAATAGAACTCAAAAAACTACACAACTGATTTTAAATGTTTACAAGAAGAAATCTGCATTATTACAAAACAACTTTGATACATACGTTTTTAGAATTAGATTCACTAACATTTGATAATGCTATGTAATAGAGAGAAAGAATTAGCATTCATTCACTAACATTTGACAATGTTATGTAATGGTACCTCCGCGAAAGGGTTTCATTAAAACCCGTAAATATTATGCTTTTCTTAAATAAAATTGCACACACTGAACTATTAGTTACGCGTAATTATAAAGTCAATAAAGCGAGTAACAATTACATGTACAGTGCGTCGAATTCGCTCGCACGTGTTCTACCAAATTAGAGGGAGTTTGTTATTACGGGGTATTTGAAACAGTTTGATATGGTGGAAGTGACGCGTGAAAAATAAGGTTTTGTGAACTTGCTGGAAGTACCGGCTTTACTCGTGAGGTTGCCGGTCAAAATGTAGCCATATAGGCTATAGGCTAATCCAGACTAAGATCTATCTATTAACTTCATGCAGATCCCAGGAGAGGTTTTTGGGTGAAAGAATAACAAACATCTATACATTCTTATAAACTTTCGCGTCAATAATATTAAAGAGGATTATTAAAAATGTATATATATGTATATATACTTTGTGTTAACAGCTATAACTACAGGCGTCACTCGCGTGCTAATCCAGACTATAATCTATCACTACAATAATATTTTAAATTTAAAATTGTCACAATTATACGATAATGTAAGACCAGGTCTTAACTCTTACAAGTTACTCTAATAAGCTTTTGGACATAAACAAAGAACGGAAACTCGTTGTGTAACTATTATGACTTTATTTTATACTACCGGTCCGCCCCGACTTTGACCGTGGTACTTAGCCTTCCTCAATAAATTGGCTATATAACACTGAAATAATTTCTCAATTTGGACCATTAATTTCTGAAATTAGCACGTTCAACCAAACAAACAAACTCTTCAGCTGTATTATATTAATATACATGTACAAAGATAACTGTTGAAACTACATTCTTTGATATGGTACCTTCTAGCAATGAATATTCCAGCTTAATAAGATCCTGTTTTTACTCATAGTCTAAATTGTAATATCTGTAATTTAAAGCTACCAAAACTCAGATGGATATACCTATATTTTGAATGTACCCGACTGCGATGAATCCCAAAGGGAGTTTATTTTTTTTCTGTATAAAGATATGTATTATTCTACCAACTCACATAGGCCTCACACGAAAATTTCTGAGAGAAATGGATCACCCTGGAGGACCCACCGTCATAAGTTATGCATCAAGCTATGCAATTGAAAGGGCTATAATTTACAAGCGATATGCAATGATGTGAACATAGTTATTGCTTATACTCATGCAATATTAGCTTTAACATGGTTATGGACATTATGTTTGTATGTAACCACCTCTAGACTCGATTTTCATTCACTTTATAGTTTGTGAACTTTTCATGGATCGGTGACAATATAATAATTTCATAAGCTTCTAAGAATCTTCTAAGAATTATTATTATTATTATAATCCTGATTATGATTGTCAGGATTAAATAATTTCCTTACATATACTCTGTATATAAGAAAGTGAGGCAATTTATTTGATTCCATCGTTAAAGCGTGTTTTTTTATGTACTAGTTTAAAATCGAAAAGTATTAACAATGTTAGTGTAAACTCGTAGGGATTACCCCTACCATAGTACACGTGTTGATGTCATTTCCATGCTTTTAATGGTTCCGACACCCGTTTCGAAACATCGTTTAATGATACGAAAAATTTCATTTGTCGCTGCCAAGTGTTTAAGGGTTAAATACAGATTAGATTAATGTAAAGACAGTTCGATTCTGCTATGTATTCGTTTGTTTTTTAATTAAAATCTTATACAAACGTATTTATTCATATAGAAGAACTCTTTTGAATTCTTGAAGATGTCTTCTGAATCATCATAATGTTAGTAACTAGATTCCAATACCGATTTGCTTTGTAATTTGTTAATATGAGCAATAAAATGCTTTATTGTTAGTATAATTATTACTTTCAGCTTAGAAAGCATTAAGAATTCGACATTACATTATTAATATCGGAATTTCGAAGTCTTAAAGAAAAACAAAACTGATAAAATTGTATAACGGCTTACTAAAATGTTCTTTGAAAGTAAAAGGGTTCTATTATCTTTAGAAATTTATTTATAGCTCTTCAAATAATTTTTTCATAGCAATATCGATTTAAATAAGTGTTATTTAGGCGTAATCGACTAACAAACAACCACACATGTAAACAAACGTTTATTATGTTCAATACTAGTACTTCATCGTTAATTTATGAATAACGTTATTCCATCTATAGAAAATAATGACTTATTGGCCCTTACGTAATTCGTGTCACGATTCCACTCAAATACATAAAAAGCTGTATTATTTACAATTTCAATTGACTGTTCATTAAAATCTCAAGATGTTTTAAATTAAACCCGATCATTTCGAATCTCGAAAGCAAGCCAAAAACGGGCGCAAACAATAAGCTGTAGAGAGAAAGGAAACAATAACAGAATGGGGACAAAGCGGTTAAAAATACCGCTAAATATCACAATCGCAATTGTTGAACGTTTCTTGTTGCACAAAGGCTACACATTTTTGTGATTCGCTTGCGGTAAGGGTGACATTGCGTGTGGTGCGAGTTACAGGAGGTGGCGGGAGCGGGACAGGTAGCGATTTTAGTACGTATTTTCCAAGGCGGTACTTTCTTAGCTATTTAAGATCCAGAATATTACTAGTTTATGTTTTTAGTGACTGAATATATATATTTTTTATAAATGTAAAATTCTATCAATATAACTATTGAAAGTGCTTCTATAAGAAGTCTAATTGAATAAATAAATGTTTGGGTTTGAGTTTCAGTCCTACCAATATTGATTTGAACTTCTGTGTCAGTATTAAACATAGAAACAGCAAATAAGATAATTCTCTGCCGATAAAATAATGAATTACATGATAGATGAGTCAACAATACAAATCTTAAGTTCAATAATAGATCTTTAGTTCCAAAGTTAAATTTTAAAACAAAATATTTCATATTCGGCTCTTCACAGCGTTCTTATATCACAATATTTCTCATAACTCTGCTACACAAACATGTACAACCATTTCCAATCTCACTCACCGCTTACTCCCCTCACTTCACCCACTCACAACAATTTGTCAAACTAATCGAGTGCCCTTGGTGTGACAGCATTGACTGGGCAGAACCGATAGCTTCGCTGGGAACTGCTGGAGTGCCCTTCACGAAGACATTTGAACAACCATAGAAGTTTTGTTCGATACTACATATTCGTTAGATGATTAATTTCTTTCCGTTGTGCGGTAATTTGTGTATAATTCTTGAGTTGGTACTTCGGGTTTCAAAGTCATATGGTTATAAATTGAATTGAAGTTAAATTTCTTAACAATTATATGAATTTGATAATTATTTGTTTATTTAGGTACTAGTGTTTTTTTAGTACGGTTAATGTTACGCCATTTTAATATTATCTATCTTTAATATATAAAATTCTCGTGTCACAGTTTTCGTTGCCAAACTCCTCCGAAACGGCTGGACCGATTCTTATGAAATTTTGTGTGCGTATTGGGTAGGTCTGAGAATCGGCCAACATCTATTTTTTATCCCGATATTCCTACGGGATACGGACTTACGCGGGTGAAACCGCGGGGCGCAGCTAGTAGGTATATAAATATTCTCTTTTATGGATAATAAAGGAGTATAAATATTATCTTTATATACATAAATTACGTATCACTTTTGTCCGCGATTAACTCCTTAACTGCTCAACCGGTTTTATATGTGCACTCTATTTGATCCAACTTAAAAGATAGGATAGTTTATATTATTTCTATTATGATAAATGGCTGCCCAGGCGAAGTCGGGGCGCGCAGCGAGTAACATTATTCAAAAGTGGTTATTTTTTATTATTTCCATGTGTTTTTATTCCTAAAATGACATTGAAATTTTAATTGTTTACACTTTATTATGCTGGCATTCATAACGCATACTTAAAATAAATGACTTAATACTACACCAGCACAGCGGGCGGCCTTATCACTAAATAGTGATCTTCCAGGCAACCAACTATGAAAACAGTGAAATTCATAAGTTTCAGTGTTAAGCTATTATAATATGTAAATTTCGACAACCAGTAAAAGTCTGTAAAACGAAAATGTTTTACAGCTAAATAGATAATCCTTAACACTATTGATAGACAGATCCACTCTCTCCTCTTCCCAAATGATAATTAATCAAGAGCAAATACGTTGAATGACTTGCACTACTGAAACTAATTGTGTTGGCGTGACATATCGAGAATTTAATTTATTTCCCCCTCGCATATGTGAGGAGGAATTAATAATCTGTGCACGTTGATTTTTGCGATTTTTTTGAACGAGAGTTGCTAGAACATCCTTAATTTTTAATTAAGGAGGTAGAATTGACTACAAACTATGTGATTTAAAGCGAAAAAAGTCAGTTAGTTAGAAATTAAAGACTTTCGGCCACGCTCGCTGTAGTGTTTGAAACGATGAGTTAAAAAATATAATGTAGAAATCGAGTTTAATTCTTTAATCTTTAAAAAACAAGTCTTTAATTTCTAAATGTATAATACTCGCGTAAAATCAAACACGAGCAAATACTAAGTCAGTTTGTGTTAATGGAATACTTTTAGACAAAATCTAGTTTTAATTTTTGTATAATAAGCCAAACCATAGATAGGTCTTTTTTTTGAACGAGGAGGAAAACTCCGAAAGATACTCTAGCTAGCTTTGCCACACGAGTGAAGATGCGATAAGTTATTATTGTATAAAATTTAATTTCTACTTTGTAGGTATCCAAAGGCCTCTTAGAGAAATCTATACGAGTTAACCCAGGCCTGTATTAGAATACAATTTCCACTATTTGAAAGTAAAAACATGCAATACTATTAATAAACAGAAAATATAATATATATGTACAACATATTCCATTCAACAATGGCCAACATCATATAGTATTGGTGTTAAAACATATAAATAAAATCCTGCAAAAATAGCCCGCGGGCATACAATATCCGGGTATTTGCAAATAAGGGTTCACTTCATTCGGAAGGGTTATCTCTTCCGGATTAGCAGTTTTTTTTTTTATTTTTATAGCGATTTCCAATAAACAACTCTTTCGTTATTCATGTTTATAAAAACATTTACATTCAAATATTTTTTTATTGAATAAAAAATATTGTAAAAAATATCGACTGTACTTATATTACTATGGTAATAATAACACAGTTACCTTATATGAAGAAAAACAAATAGGAAATAATATCTTATCATATTTAAAATTACACTAAATGACTTTCAAGTTGTAAGAATTGGAAAATGTAAATAGGACCACATACGAAATTAAAAGGAATCATCAAAACCGGTTCACCCAGTCGGAAGCTCTGCGGTATCAAACCCAAAATACAGCGAACAGAACTTCCTCCTCCATTCGAAGTCGATTAAAATCTCAATTGCAAAGATACTAACTTTGCACTTTTGAATCCAGATCTTTCCAGCACATTCATTTTATTAAATAAATAATAGTTTAAAAAAACTAAAAAACACGCTTTAACAAAAATCATATTTTGCAAATTAAAAAATGGAATAATTTTATCAAATTAGTGTATTGTCATCGGTCCTCAATAAATCTACAAAGTTTGAACGAAATCTGGCCGTTTAAAGTGGGTCAAAATCGCGCCCAAAGAAGTCGGTTACAAACAAACATACAAACAAACATACAAACAAACATACAAACAAACATACAAACAAACATACAGGTGAAGCTAATAAAAAAGCGTGTAAAAAGCATTAAGAATTTTAAATAGTTGTTAAAGATTTTATCGGAAATGATGTACTTGCGTAGACGAGTATTTCTTAAGAGGCTCTTCTAGTCCTATTTTTTAGCTGCAACCAAATACTTTAATCCTCTTATGATAGGTAGTGGGTTATCTTGTTAGCCCACACTAATTTAGTTATCCCTCATTGTGTTTGCAAGAGGTGTTACTCGCATCAATATTTACGGAGACACTACAACTTTTTATTAGATCAAGTGATCCGCTGACGAACTTTGACCTGAGTTTCTTATCGAGTTAGCGATGTTGTTTTGATATAAAAGTATTTTCGTGTCTTGTTATTTCATAAAGGTATACAGGCTGTTTGTATATTGCTAACGGGATTTTATTGAATACATTTTTGTAGTGTGGTACATAATAGTTTATTTAAAGGTTGATTAGAATATACACTTATGTATGAGTGTTGGTTGATGATGTAGATTTTATTTTATATCCATGGGAGAATAATAAATTTGAGCGGTTGTCAGAACTAGATAGCAGAAAAAGACGAATGGATAGAGTTACTTTCTTAATTAAATTTCACTTTCACTTCTTAATTAAATTTAAATAAATTAAAGCAACACTAAAGTGTGAAAACAAAAATTAATAAGTAACTTACTTATTTCATTTCTTTAGTGTTTATTCACCATTTGAACGAATTGTTTTTAATTATATTTTCACACATAAAATAAAATAATAATTTAATTATTACTTTATACATTTTTAAAACAGATTATTTGAATGGTGGGGTTATATTAGAGAGAGAATTACTTGAATAGCAAGTATTTGTTATTATGGAAGTATAAATGACTAGGATATTAGTAAAAAACAGTTTAATACACAGCTTGCCGCGCGATCGATCAAGCAGAAAATTCAAAACATAATGAAAACACAAATTACAGTTTTAATGTAATAAAACGAATAATGGAGTTAAATTTTGATGGGACACCGTTTGATGTGGGCTGATAAATTGCTGTGACGCTGCTTCCGGTGGCGTGGCTGTGACGTCACTTCCGTTGGTGGACAGGGATGACAGCTATATCCATTTGTATGTTGATGACTTTTGAAATGTCGCTACAATTGGTTTGTGACACTATCATATTGGAATTTACGGTTTTGTTTCGGAGTTTTTTTTCAAATATTTGGCACTTGAGTACATTGATATTATACCATACGTAGAACATATTCTATAAATAAATTTCTCATGTCACAATGTTAATTACCATACCATTACTCCTCTAAAACGGCTAGTTCGATTTATTTTGATCGAATATCTGAATAAAATCATGTATGAATACTAATTCTTTTTATCTACTTGTTATAATATGAACAAACCAACATAAATCTTTTAATATATGGCTACAATATATCGTGAGAAAGCACTTCAAAGTTCCACTTTTACGCTTCTTTTAAACTATTAAAGATGGACTCCAGTCATTGAAAGTACTTCGACATGGTCACTTGAATTCATTCATAATTTTACAATAATACTCGAAAACTACATGAAAAACATATTACAGAAGTCATACGATATTGGACCTTAAAAACAAACACATTGACGGCATAGTAAAGATAATCGCATAACGACTTTTCCCTTTTCTCTGCTTGCACTGAATGCAAAAGTGCAAATGATAAAATTGATAAACTTGCACACGATTGTCAACCTTAAAGCCGGTGGAGTTTGGGGCGTAGTAGACACAATCGCTTGGCGGTATTCGTCATTGTTATATTGTATTGAAGATGTTATGAATGGATGCACAAAAAGGCGGTGGAGTGTAAAAATATGACCATAAGTAGCGGTGTCTTTGACTCGTGTTGCCTTTAATAGACCCTAGTCCCAGTATAAGCGATAAGCGTTTACAGTTTTGCTCACTCAAACACACTATTACCACAACTTCAAACCTATAATGTTTAAAATACAGATATGGGGATGCCTACAATAATATTAGTATCGTTAATAAATACCCAGGTGCTTATTTATAATTGTGTTGTTATAATGTTTATGTCACGTGTTTTAATTCACTATTTATAATTAAATGTTTCGTTACCTACAAGATACACTATATTCAAAATAAACATTTATTGCTATTGAAAACAATATGACAATCACACGAGCTCAATTCACATCTTATACATTCTTATAATGTTCATCATAAATATTATCTATTACTATCAACGATCTTAATATTATAAATATTCTGCTATATTACACTATTACTATCAACGATCTTTATATTATAAATATTCTGCTATATACATCTCATAATAGGATAACAATATGAAACATTTGAAGCCAGAACTGCGTACCTACCTTAATATCTAACAATTAATTTCGTTTTTGCAAAGATACATTTTCAAAAGACGTGCCGAGCACCGCCCTCTCTAATCAATTGCATAACCATTCATTTGCTTCATTCATTCACAAGTCTTTGGCGACAAATCGTCTGCCATTCTAAGCGACAACCTCAAAACTCACAATTATAACATACCGTTCAAATCTCAACCTTGCACCAGCGCGTTTAAGTAGTTAAAACTAAGACAACTGCACGAATACCTAGTCTTGCCATAAATATTGTAATAAAGAAAAAAGAAAATTGTTAACTGCAAATAACATTTATTACTTT
>NC_052119.1:9081664-9095123 GCF_012273895.1 Zerene cesonia
AAATTGGCGACCGTAAACTTATAAGTTTTATAGCTTTTAAGCATTGTTAGATACAGAAAAATGGTTTGAAATGACACGGTGTTATCGTATTATAGTTATATCGTATTGTGTGAAGGAATTTCATGCATGCCTCCGTATTTTTTGAATTGTAATCCATTGTAGTGAAGAGTGAAGAGCTACTTGAATGAGGCGACCGAATTAGACACGGTGAATCGTTCTGAATGGATCCGTTTATTCGATTGTAAGTTCTTGTTAGTGTCATATTTATTAATCGATGTATTATATGGAACAGGAGGTGTGCTTGAGTGAGCTTATCGAAGATATCACTTCGGTACTTGCGTTGCATTCGTATACTGTTATAAGTATACGTTAGATACATATATGAAACTTAATAAAGAATGATTTCAAATGCTTTCCTATTGATAAATTGAAATTTGTGTTCCAAATGTGTTCCAAACGTGTTCCAAATTCATTAACGCCTTTCTTATGAATATTTAAAAACGCAATGACATTAATGTGTCATTGATTTCTATTAATATGTATATACGTTGAGTCCAATTAAGTAATTTATTTAATTTTGTACATTTTTTTATTCTTTCACCTAACCTAATATAATTTTCAGTGCCTTACTCAACAATTACAATTTAAATAAATCAAATAACTACTTAAAACTGAGTGTGACAGTTAGTTACCAAAAGCAGTAAACTATACCACCATCATTCATGTTTAACATGCATTAAACAATCACCCTTGAGATGCCATCAAATGTATTAAAATATTTGAAAAAAAAACACACATAAATGCATTATGGTCACAAAACCCATAATTTAGCGCAAAATGTTCTCGAAATACAATAAAAATCGTATAAATACAACACGCGACGCATCTGCTTGTATTTGACACGCTTTCCTATAATCTATAGTGAATTTAACACTAAATAAAACTCCATGCCCCGCCCAGAAGCGATAAATAATATAGATTCATAATGGTCGGAGATCGGTGCTTTTAGGATATTGCGTGTGGTTTACGGATTTAGGGAAGTGTTTGAAGGATTAGTATCTCTTAGTAATTATATTTGTTTCCAATAAAAATGAGTTTATTTGACAATCGCATTCTGTTATAACGGTAACTACGCTAATTTTCTTCGCTAGAAGCCTTTTTGATAAGTTATTATTTTCAATAATTTTGGTTATTAAATTATTTAATACATTTATGGGTAACTAGCTGCGCCCCGCGGTTTCACCCGCGTAAGTCCGTTTCCCGTAGGAATATCGGGATAAAAAGTTGCCTATATGTTATTCCAGTAGTCCAGCTGCCTATATACCAAATTTCATTGCAATCGGTTCAGTGGTTTTTGCGTAAAAGAGCAACAAACACACACACATCCTTACAAACTTTCGCATTTATAATATTAGTAGGATAATGGTGTAAAAGAAAAGGAGTTCAAACATACCAAGCAAAGTTTTAGAAATATTAATATGATCACACGTTACTAAATAATTACTATTATGGTGACTAATTTAGTTTCGTTACCTACTTAGGTTATTTAAGGTAGAGTTGCTATAGTAGCTGATTCTATTCTATTCTAAATCTGAGGCTGCATGCATGACCTGTAGCCTGTACTGATAACGAATACAAGTTACTTATATTTTTACATGCAGAACGTCTTAGTTCCATTTCTTATCATAATATTTTATCAATATGTTGTGGGGATAAGAATTGTAATGACTAATTGACACGATAAAATAGTCAATATTAATAATAACCGTATGGATTGATTTAATTTGATGAAGAATTATTATTATTTAATTATTATTATTGCAACAAGTTATTTTGAAAAAAATCATACCGTTTATAAAGATATATAAAAGGAAAAAAGCAGAAAAAATGAACCTGGTAAAGGCAATGAGATTTAGTTTGTAATAAACGATTTCCATGTTTTGTTTCATGGAATAAACAAATTAAAAAAAAGATATAACAATTCCTGCCTCCAGAGAGATTTGAACTCTCGACCCCTGGTTTACAAGACCAGTGCTCTAACCCCTGAGCTATGGAGGCGACGGGCTACGAGACGAAATTATTGATCGTTTTCAAATTTAAGTATGATAAAAAAAATCACTGTTTAAAAGCAGTTTTCTGTTATTTTAAACTATCTCTAATAAATCTCTAATATCGACTGTACCAATAAAAAAATCAAATCCTTATTCAAATGCAAGCGAATACAATAAATTTATTTATCTCTTAATGAATTCGTAATTCTGATCTTATTTGTTTCGACCTACTAAGGGATATAATAATATTATGCTTTCAATTAATTATAGTATTTCCCATAATTCGTGTCATACCTTGAGGGCACGACACGCGACCTTATATACATAGATTATCGTCTAATTAGTTTGTTTGTTTGTGTATTCCCCGAAAATACTCCCTCCTATTATAATCGCCTCTAGCTGTTTGGTCGTTTTATTTTTAATGAGAAGATATATCTGAAGAAAAACAAATAATAAAAAATGCCTGTTTTTGTTTGAATGAGTGAATAAATAAACAAATGTATTTGTGGTCCAATAGGAGATTTTTTAAACGATTTTTTAATAATAAGAGAATAGAATGCTTCTGTATTTTCTGTATTTGTAGAAGTTTTCAAGCTTACTTCATACGGAAAAATAATTTATTTGAACCTTTTTTTATTATGAATAATAAATTTTTTCAAAAAAATTTTATACAAGTACACCTGCCTTGTTTAACCTTTTCCCAAAGGTTGCTTGGTAGAGATGGCTTTTAGACATAAGGCCGCCGTCTGAACACTATTTTATTTGTTCTTTTTTATGTCTGTGTTTTTGCTATTGTTATTGCATTGAACAATAGAGAATCAATAAATACACAAACGTATACGAAAATACTCCCTAGTCATATTTTCTATTTTATTCTTTATGAAAATTAAATGTTGAATAAGAAAATTTAAGATGTCAAACCTACACTTAAATTCAAACAAACAATAACAATAATTTATATAATTAATATAATTACCCTTAAGTGTATGAGCGTTTTCTAAGTTCACATATTGTGCTTTAAATTTCCAAATACAAACAGTCAGAAATAAATGTTAATATTAAGGAATAGAGTTGACTTACCTTTAAATCAGATTTAATTTACGTCTATGTAGAAATTTACACCCAATCAATTTCTAAGATTTATTCAAAACAAACCTTACCTCCCCAGATTTAAAGTTAAATTTTCAACAACTTAATTAAGAGATTATAGAATACTTATACTTATCGTTGCGACCTTGAACCTTATTGGAAGTAAACAGGAACGGTTTTTCCAAATCATTTTTGCACATACAATTAACGATTTAAAATTATTGGCTCTCGTGCTGCATTGTGCATATAATTTTCAATTTTATTTCAACGCAATGGTGTTCATATTTGTTTAAAATTGTTCTGTGTTAGAGCTAGGTGGCTTGAAGGTAGCAGTTGGTGATAGAATAAATATTTAAATTTGTATCTTTTATTCAGTTGTGGATGTAATTCGTTACGCTGACGTCATCGAATTAATTAGAAATAATAAATTATTCGCGAGTCATTGTGTGTCGGTTAAATCTGTGACTTTAAATCTATACAAATAAATATAATTGAAGTGTTTGTTGGTTACGTCATAATAACGGGTCCTTATGTCACAGAATAATATTATGTATTGAATTATGCAAGTGTATGTCTGACAGAAAGAAACAATAATCAGAAGTCTGTCGCTCTGTTTGCTAATCTGAAAAACTGTTTTTCGAGCGTGTATGTTTGTATGTGACTATGTAATATCACGATAACATTGGCACGTCCTACAGCCCAAATCGCTGGACAGATTTTGACATATGAAGTGTTGTTGTAATCATTCGACTTCTAGTAATGACACAAGATACACTAAAAAACAAAATGCACGCCCGGAAATTAAAAAAGGACGTCGAGTT
The DNA here is from genome assembly GCF_012273895.1 of Zerene cesonia. Classification (NCBI taxonomy): domain Eukaryota; kingdom Metazoa; phylum Arthropoda; class Insecta; order Lepidoptera; family Pieridae; genus Zerene; species Zerene cesonia. The sequence continues at coordinate 9,085,626 of NC_052119.1, forward strand.
TTTTTTTTTATCTTATAATGTATAATAAATTTTTTTTACCTTAGCAATATCGCTATGAGTAAAAATATGATAACAATAAAATGAAGGAAATTTCTCAATTGGAAAGTTGTTTGTGCTTGTTACCTCAGAACTTCCGACTGGATGAACCAATTTTAATAATTTTTTAATTTGAAAGCCGGTGCGTTCCGTGTAGTCCTTTTAGATCCAGTTAATACAATATGAATTGGAATAGTTATTTTTAAATTATTTATTCAATCAAGCATCAAACCTAGAACCTCGTGTAGTTCAGTTAAGGACTTAACCAACCAATCCAATAAATTATAGGTAAAGTTCTGCCCAAGGTTTTAGCTCGTAGCGTTGATTACAAGCACTTAATTGTTCCCCGTGTTACGATTGAACCTAAACACCAAGGAACATAGCTCTGTGGATATGGCAAATTATATTACTGTTAATTTAATTAATAATCTTATCATCATACCATATTATATTACAAGATTTCGCCCGTGGTACATATTATATAGCTTATAGCCTTCCTCAATATATGGGCTATCTAACACTGAAATAATTTTTTAAATCGGACCAGCAGTTCCTGAGATTAGCGCGTTCAAACAAACAAACTCTTCAACTTTATAATATTAAAATTGATAAAGGCTCAATAGCTGATATTTTACCACAGGATGGTCATTTGTGACACGTTTGATTCAAAAAATTGCTACAGAAAATTAATAAGAATATGATAAATAAGTAAAGATATAGCTTACCTAGAATGCTAAAATTTACAAACCAACAATATCAACCCCATCCGTCTAGTGATTTGGGCTGTGCGTTGATTTCTGTGTCAGGCAGTCAGTCAACTTTGATTTTTATATATACATGGATTACTAGCTGCGCCCAGCGGTTTCACCCGCGTAAGTCCGTATCCCGTAGGAATATCGGGATAAAAACTTGCCTATATGTTATTACAGTTGTCCAGCTGTCTACGTACCAAATTTCATTGCAATCGGTTCAGTAGATTTTGCGTGAAAGAGCAACAAACACACACAGTTTTAGTATTAGTAGGATTAGTAGGATATAAGTCCCTAAAACTTATCCATACGTAAAAGATTAACGGTAGGGAGTAATTCGTTAGATTTTTATAGCGGCCAATCACAAGTGAGCTTGTTTCGTTGAAACGACCTGTCTTTTAGTATCCGTAATTCAGAATTGTTTTATTAAATTACTAGCTTTTGTCCACGGCTTCGCTCGCGTTAAATTCGGAATAGCTTAATAGATTTTAGGTCATATAAACTTTCCTTTTGAATTGCTATATCCATTAAAAAAAAACCCCATCAAAATCCGTTGTATCCGTAGCTTTAAAGAGCTAAGCATACGTACTTAGGGACGGAACCGGGAAGCGACTTTGCTTTATACTAAGTAATTACTAGCTTTCCGCCTGTGACTTCTCCTACTTCGTCAAAAGCAATTCATAAGATAACATTATAAATATTAAATTTTATTATTATTATATTTCAAATTTTCTGTTTATTATTTATATACAGAAAATTTCTACCCTCGGTGGTAAATTTTACCAAAATCCTTTCTCAGCGGATGCCTAGATCAGTAGCTATTACTGTCTAGTAGTTTTGGATATATGTTGTCATCAGTCTGTCAGTCATTACACACACACACATATTTTATATATAACGGTATGAGAAGATTCCCTGTGTGTTTATGTAAATACATACACACGTTTCCAGAACAGATAAGTAACATTCAATCTTTCGCTAATTACACGATGTTCGTGTTACACTCATATAAATGTCACGGCGTGACGGGGAGGAAATCTAATAATAAATCGTTTCCACTTAAGCTTCATCTATAACATCTCGCACGCGAGGCGTCTATTACCGTCTCTTATTGTTTAATTAATTACTAATGGGCAATTTTAGTGCGACAATGTATCGAGTGTTTGCAGAATATGTATTTGCTAATGTGTGAAAGCTTATTATGGGATGTTTTTAGGATGTCACGTAAAAACTGAATAATTTGGTTCGGAGGGTCGTATCCTTTTCCTTCGCTCCCAGTCCATTCCTTTGTTCCCATCGACAGTATTTACACCTTTATTGTTTAAGATCAGCCTACGCATTTGTAGACGACCTACCTGTGCAAATGTTCATAGGCGGTGGTGATCGCTTACCATCAGGGTCCCCAGAGTTCAGTTGCCCGGTATGACAGAAAAAAACTATGACGATAACTAAAATTTTATAAACACACTAGCTGCACCCGGCAAACGCTGTTCTGCCTTACTCTTATCGTTTAGTGGTATGAAAAATAGATGTTAGCCGATTCTCAGACCTACCCAATATGCTTACCAAATTTCAGAGGAATCGGTCAAGCCGTTTCGGAGGAGTATAGAGACTAACATTGTGACACGAGAATTTTATATATAAAAACATGTGTATTAATTTAATTATGTCGGAAACCGACAAAATTGCCTTAATTATGCTTATTAACAATATATTTTAAATAATTTTATTTTAAGAAATATGTAATATACGCGGGAATTATAATTAGTTTTTGGAAGCGTGTCTTGAAATTTATTTTCTAATGTTATACAGACACAAATAAGATATACAGTTATTATATGACGTAACGTTAAGAAGGTTAGTTCATCTCATTTTAATTAGGATATATTCCTATTAAGTTACGAGGTAACAAGCAAAACAATACGGATTTGATATCCCTCCTTATTTTGAAGTCGATTAAAATAAATTCAACTAAAAGTATAAGTTTCAATGAATATGCGTTTAAGTCGATTACATTTTTGTTAATGAAACTCGCACATTTTATATGTTCCACTCACATTGTAAGATTCGACCGAAATACCAATTTAGTGTTCAAGCGAATCAACCTCGATTAAATTGATCTCGAGCTGTAGAATATTCGTCCAGAATCGGTCATCTATTTATGAGTGAAGAAGAGAAAATAATCTCCACATATGTTTATACATTTTGTAATGGCAGAGTTGGCAACTAGGCGTTGATGATACTGATAGTTGATTACCATGGTAAGTGATCTGAACATTCTGAAAAACTGCTTTTGAATGTATGTATTGACATGTATGTTCATTCGACTTCTAATAATAATGAAAGGGGGAATAGACTGATAGACTGGAAGGGGATAAGGGCTTCCAGCTTCCCCACTCACCGTGTTACTACTTCGCGCCGATCTTTTATGTGTGTGGTGTACCTGGAGCGAGCTTGCCCAATTCGTGCCGCAGCGTGCTCGACTCCCACATAATTCTAGGCAATATAGTTTCCGTAATAAACACATAAATATTAAACAGTTTCAGAACACCACAAAGTAACTTATTAGGGCGTAATGAATAACAAATTAGCGAGCAGATTGGCGACAATTTGTCACAGGTGAGACGGACCTTTCATACCAATGTGGAACCAATGTTCGCTAAGAGCTGCTGTTGTGATTAATTTAAACGAATTTTTCCTATAACTGTGCAGGTGCGTTCCTAGGGTTGATTGTCGTTGGGGACAAACAAAAAAACCGTTTAGATAGCTGATTTTTTTATTTTGAGAAAATTGATTAGGGAAATGATGAAATCACTAAGGGCAACAATGAATTCAAGCCGATAGAACTGTCACAAACATCAGTTTGATCACTAGGAGATATAGGAGTTTGCTTGACTTATCATTGATACTGTCACAAACATCACTAGGAGATATAGGAGTTTCTTTGACTTATCATTCTTTTCACGTCGCAATGGATGATGGGATGGGTGATGATTTTATATAATGATTATTGTATCTGGAGATAGGTAGGCTAGAAAGTGACGTATGCTATTTGTTACGGCAAAACATGTAATTGACATGCGAATCTGCTTTACAACGCAGACGAAGTCGCGGGTGGAAATCTTGTTAACAGTTTTGTAAAGTTCTGCAACTCATGAACTACTAATTCAACTACTTGTTATTCAAAGACGCACATCGGGGACGTTCCGTTTTATCTAATGATTTGCTGTAGATAAGGTTCGATTTTGCTTGACTTTGAATAATATAATAGCATACATTATTATGTTTTACTACAGTACTGCCTAGGTCAGGACCGCAGATTCAAATAAAAACATAGTTCTAAAAACATTTTATGATAGAACAAACTAAATAGTCTCACTTGCTCTTATACAGAGTATTCGTAAGGAAATTATTTAATTCGATGCGATCCTAATTAGTGTACTAAGAAAAACTCCCGAAATTAATATATTATCACTAATTTTCGATAAGTGTACAGAGTTTAAATTAAATCTGTCCATTTAAAGTGGGTCAAAATCTTAAGTAGTTGGTTACAAACATTCAGGTGAAAATAATATAAGCGTGTTAAAATACGTTTTTTGCATAAATCGCTACGGATTGGGAACCCGTGAGCTGTGTATTATATTATCTGTGCCTGTGTATTTGCATGTCTATCTGTAGCAACGTAAGCGACACCCAAATGGATGATATTTTTGGAGCTTTCGAACATCTTACATTGAACTTTTCTTTAATACTTAAAAGACAGTTATACAATAAACTAGTCTTAGATACTCAATAGCTTAAAATTCCAATTTGAACTGCATAAATCCGCTTTAAAGCGATTTAATTTTGAAACCGTACGTCGGATGAAGCTAGTTTACAAAACAGAAGCTGTAATTAAACTTCGGGCCTGGACAATCAACGTCACCGACAGCTCGGAGGCTGGGCGGAGCAAACAGTTTATTTTTAACCGACTTCAATATAGGGAGAATCGTTATATTGTGTTTTGGGATTGTTAGATAAGTGTTTATGTATTTACGAAATGGTATTTATTTGACATGTTATAGGTATTTTTGTATTCATAAAGCGATTAAAACTTGGTTCAGTAATTTGCAATATTAGGATAATTGATCATTTTTTTGTGTTGGGAAATCCTGCATAGACCCCAGCGGCCCCCGGGGAGGGAGTCGTGTTTTACGACGCGTGGGTCCACGGGAAATGATTGTTATAGAATGTTTGATTGTATAAGTACCCTATAAATATTGTTATCATATATTTTAAACCCTGCATATATTAATATATATTTAGTATATATATGATATATATAAGATACGATATCTTTAAGCTTAGTTACCTCACGAAAAAAGCGTGGGTCCAAAAAACAAATACATTTCTTTTAATGCGACCCTCAACCGGTGTTTCAGTCCACGTGTAAATAGTTTTAGAGATCCGTAAAACATCATTTAACATAGGTAAGTATCCTATTTATATAAATATATACAATTTGAATCACGGATTGTTATGTTAATTTTATGTATTCGATTAATTTTATATAGACCTAATGCCAATAAGATTACAAATAATACTTTTCTCAGGTTGAATTATCTCAGAAATAACTGAATATAATACGATACCAAATGGTGGCGGCGTATGTCATAAATTAGGCTATTTTATATGTTTATTATCATTTGACCGCGGCTTCGTCTGGATTTAATTTGGATTAAAGTCAATCGGTATTTCTAGGCCTTTAACTACCTACCTATTCAATTTAATGTATATTTGATCAGCCGCCGAGGAGTAAAGGAGTAATAAGCATCTATTTTCGTTAATAATATTGCTAGTGTGTGTACCTGTAAAATGCAAGTATTTATAGTGCTCATGTTATTCTGGTACAAAAACTACACTAATGCGATGTATCATCAAAATCGCTACAGTGGCTTTTGCGTGAAAGAGTTACAAACATACTACCTGCCAAATCGTCACAAGGTTATAAACGTATGTATATAAAAATATATTTATATAAAAATCAAATAATCTGCGATTAAAATGTAATACGGAAACATTTTCATTTATTTTATATTCGTTTCCTACATAAGATATGATTCCTAAATATATACGGAACCCACTCATGCGTTATTATCTTACACCTTGACCAAAATTGTGGGCGGGGATTACTTTTTCGGCGATATTAGCGGAGCAGCTGCGAGACACGAGACAGAAGAAAAAATCTAAAGATGTTGATTGATATCAAAATTTTACACTTCGATGGTTTTATATAAATACATGATGCCAGGCAACGTTTGCTGTTCGCTCTACACGGTCAATAGTAACCTTTAGCCCCGGTTTTTGTTGGGTTTTAATATTATAGTTTTAAAACCATTTTGCCTCATGTTTCCAGTCAAAAATGGCTTTAACCGGTTAAGAGACCTTTTATTGCAACATATACATCCTACTAGTCCTACTAATATTATAAATGCGAAAGTTTGTAAGGATGTGTGTGTGTTTGTTGCTCTTTCACGCAAAGACTACTGAACCGATTGCAATGAAACTTGGTAAGTAGATAGCTGGACAACTGGAATAACATATAGGTCACTTTTTTTCCCGATATTCCTTCGGGATACGGTCTTACGCGAGTGAAACCGCGGGGCGCAGCTAGTATTTATATATTTTTACAGTTGTCTAAAAAACATGTTCTTTTAGTCTTTACAGAATACCTGCGCTATAGTCGCACTACTACGCTACGGCACCATGCTAACTCAAGACCTTTTTCAGAATATGTAGTATACGATATTTTATCTCAGCAAACAAACAATTGTTTCAAAATGTATTATTATATATTGATTTTTTGTATTATTATTCTTATTTACACTTGTTTTCTATCTTTCGTGTTGTGTACCTTGCTTCTTGAATCGAACTATATTCTATTCTATTCTATTAAAAAAAGGACGAAAACAACAAAACAAAAAATAGCATTATTTTTATTTTATATATATAATTTTGGATCGGTACGAAAAAGAAAATAGTTAATAACTATCAGTCCGCCCGGTTTCACCCGTTCTTGCTCCATACGAACCTTGTTTGTGTCTTAAAAAAACTAAAAAAACATCCGAGCCGGTCGAGCCATTGTCGAGCTTTACGTTTAGCACAATTGGCGATTCATTTTATTTATTAGATTAGCCTGACTTCAACTCAAACGGGTACACACGTGGGGTCACACGTAACGATCCGCCGTACGCTATCTTTTTAATTTATTTATTGGTCTTAATTTTTAGTGTAGATTTTAAATTGGTTAGTAATTAGTTAAATTAATTCATAAAGATTTTATAACATTGATTAAGCTTACTATTTATGTGTGGTTTTGATTTCAATGACAATAAATTTATCTGTTTATTTCTTTCGTTGCGAGTGGTCACTGGATAGGGATAGCGCATTTTTAGAACGCTTTTAGCTTCACCTGTATGCTTACTTATACGTAGCTAACTCTTAGATTTTGATGCACTTCAAACAGAGAGAATTAGTTCAATCTTTGTTCACGTAACAAGGACCGGTGACGATATAAGTTCATGAGTTTAAGGTTTTAATCTAATTAAGATCGCCAGGATTAAATATCACCCATATACTCTGTATAAGAGCACGTGAGACAATTTCGTTGATTCTATTATTGTTTAAATATGTATGTAACTAGTGAACGGATTATGTATGTAACTAACGGAAATATATATGTAACTAGTGAATGGATTATGTATGTAACTAACGGAAATATGTATGTAACTAGTGAACGGATTTTGATGAAATTTGGTACATAGACAGAATATGAGCTGACTTGGGTGATAGGACTTTTTATCCCGATAAAATGCTCCCTTGGGATAAAACAGGAATCTTTATATCCGGGCAGGGCCAGGACGAGCGTCTAGTATGTAAAAAAGTAAATCCGTGAAGATTTTGATTATTTATTTAAATTGAATGTAATTTATTGTTTTTTCATCTCATCGATTATTTAGGACCCACACATTTAGATTGAATATTTTCTATGTAATAAAATTGTACGAATTTTAAAACCATAATTAATATAAGATCATAGCACGCTACCATAATCTAGACTTTAGAGACACTAGTGCCCACGCACGGTATTAGAAATTTTCTCACTCATTCCCTAGCGATGCAAGCCACAGGATGAGCCTATAAAAATACCGACAGCATACAAGTCAAATTCAATTCAGTGAATATATATAAATATTTCCTGTTGTAACCTTAAACTACTGTTATTTGAATTAAATTAATTGCTTTTTTAAAATAATGCATTTATATAATTATCAATAATCACAAATTTAGCTGTAAGTAGATCTAATTGTAATTAATCCTTATATCATAGGAAAGTGTGCTATCTCCACTCGACTTAAAAAAGATAGATAAGTAATTATAAGATTGAAAGACATATATTCCATAATATATCATATACAACTCTTATAAATGTCACAAAAGGGCCACAGACACACAGACGAAATTTGTAGTCTATAATTTGAATAGTTCGAAAAGATAATACGTACAAGCCTATTTGTAGCGCTTTTTATTTTATTTGTGTGTATTGGTTTTGTTTTTATTTTGTTTCATGTGTGTGCAATAAAGTGTTTATTATTATTAATAGCTCCGCTGTGTGACTTTGGATGTGACTACTAATACTTCGAACCTTTATTCTATTGTTCATACATATATTTCTTTGATCTATAAACTATATAAACTATATATATATATATATATATATATTTTTTTTTTTTTTTTGAACAAGACACACACATCGTTTGTGAAACTATAAATATGAAAAATATATTGTTTTATTTGCTGTCTGTACCTGGTTGAAGTTTGATGCGGTCTCGGTTAGATTGCGGTGGTGAGCTGGGATTAGGTTATATTTAATATATCTGTGTTCATTATAACACGTACTATAAAATAATATGTGGTACAGTCTGCAGAATAGGATGAAAGCCATCGTATTTTATAATGTAGAGTCATGCCGTATGCGGGACAGTTAAGATAAATGAAAAAAATCTTATTATTACTCAAAAGAAGGTAAGAAAAAAAACGTGGTATATTTTTATTATAATAATTGGGACTTATGAATACATTTGAACTATTGTTCTTATAAATATATCTTAAAATATGTAAGAGGAAGCCCTACATCCCTGAAACCCAGCGAAAGCTTGGATATTTGGGGTCCAAATATTACGTAATATTTACTTTACTTATTAATTTTGACATATCATATTGACTATCCTCCTATCCTATAAAACATATCCTTGCAATAACACATGAATAGCGTACAAGTCCGTACAAGTACGTACAATCGTATCATCTTATTTTTTAATACTCAGTACCAAGTTAATATAAAATATTAATATTAATTATTCCTTACAATCAACACTCTAACATCCGACTAAATTTGCATTAAACCCTTCGTAACTCAATATAACAGTAATACTATTTAAACAAATACGAGGTTGTTATAACCGGGTTTATTTTAATAAGCTATTGGAAACAAAGCACACACGTTTAACTAGTGCTGCGAGCTGCCGAATCTCTTGAGAATGACTTTCCAAGTTAAAATAAACAATTGGAAATAGATTTATATCATACTAGATGTGCTTATTGCTAGCTATCTAACGTGCCCTTGAGGTGTATTTCTCTCAATGACGTCTGCCCTGTAGAATTGGTTACGGTT
>NC_052119.1:9096123-9188267 GCF_012273895.1 Zerene cesonia
CTTATTGCTAGCTATCTAACGTGCCCTTGAGGTGTATTTCTCTCAATGACGTCTGCCCTGTAGAATTGGTTACGGTTTCAATTTTAATAATATAATCTTATCTTATACCTTTAAACGAGCAATTCTTGTATATATATATATATATAATTAGAATCTCGGAATCGGCTCCAACGATTTTCATGAAATTTAGTATGTAGGGGGTTTCGGGGGCGATAAATCGATCTAGCTAGGAATTTTTTTTAGAAAATGTCATATTCGTGTTTTATTCGTGTTTTTTTTTTCCTGACATCTATTGGTGAATAATAATACTATTTTGCTTCGTAGATAGCTGGACAACTGAAATAACACATAGGCACTTTTTATACCGATATTCCTACGGGATACGGACTTACGCGGTTTCAACCGCGGGTCACAGCTAGTGTATATAAAGACTAAACGAGTCGTTATCATATAAAATACATGATTCGTGTCGTACTGTTCTCTTCTCTTATACCAGGTTTCATTACTCTACAATAAGTGAGTAAATATATATTTTTTATGTCATCATCATCAAATATTATTACAACATAATATTATTATATATTCTTTTTAATGCAACAATGGAAATAGCATCGCTGTTTTTGAGTATGAGTTTAATAAGAAATCTTATAATCAAGTTCTTTTTATACGTTCAATTGTAACATAAATTTCTTATCTTATTCTAGTTTTTATTTTCTTCAGCTAATTGTAACCAATTACATAGCATTTTATACGAATGTTTGAAAATTTATAAGCATGGAAAAAACATGACTTGATTCGAACCCGCGTCATCTCTTTACCATAGCCACCTACTACTTATCTAACCTTAGCAAAAACCTTAGCAAATAAAACGAATACTTTTCATATGAAGCTATATCTAGCCAGATTTACATCCGTACATGGTCCCTGGATAACCGTAACAGTAAATAAACGTTGAAACTAAAATAGATTCTCGTATTAACATTCCGTTCTTATATTCCGCTAGAACTTTTAATACAAAAGCTTTTGCTGATGCCATGTAACGACTAAAAGCAGTGGTGGCTCAGTGGTGAGAACCTCGGACTTCAAAATCGATAAGTCGGGGTTCGAGACCGGGCGAGCGTGCAGGAAATAAATTGATTTTTCAATTTATCTGCGCATGTGGATAACATCACCACTGCTTAAACGGTGAAGGAAAACATCGTGAGGAAACCGGCATGTCCGAGAATTAAAAGTTCGACGACATGTGACATCTGCCAACCCGCACTTGGCCAGCGTGGTGGATTATGGCCTGAACCCACATAGGAGGCCTGTGTCCCAGCAGTGGGAACATATATGGGCTGATGATGATGTAACGACCAGACTTCTAATAGCCAATTGAGAATTTGACAACAGTTAGCAGATTTGTTTATAAAAGATTAGACGCTCGTCCCGGCTCTGCCCGGATGTCAAGATTCCTGTTTTATCCCAAGTGAGCATTTAATTGGCATAAAAAGTATCCTATCTACCAAGTCAGCTCATATCCTGTCCTATACCAAATTTCATTCAAAACCGTTCAGTAGTTTCAGTGTGATTAACGGACAAACAAACAAACTTTCACATTTGTTATATTATTGAGATATAATAACATAATCACACATAAACATAATCACACGTTACGTGTGTGTTACGTTTAGGGTACAAATAGAGTTTTTTTCTTTTTTTTTTTTGTCACAGTAGTCGGCAATGGAGCTGGTGGGTCGTCTGATGGTAAGCGCTACCACCACCTATGAACATTTGTAGAGGCATAAGGTCCATTACAGACCTTACGCCTCCACAAATAGATTGCCGACTTTTTGGGAAAGGATTAAGAAAGGATTGGTGAGAGGAATAAAGGAAAGGACTGGGAAGGCAAGGAAAAGGATATGGGCCTCCGGCTCCCCCACTCACCGAACGAAACACAGCAGAATGCTATTTCACGCCGGTCTTCTGTGGGGGTGTGGTACTTCCCCGGTGCGAGCTGGCCCAATTCGTGCCGAAGCGTGCTCGACTACCACATTCAAAAAACATTCAAAAAAGTTGTAACAATTAACATTATTCTACAGATATAAAATGACATTATGCCTAAAAATTATTTAGTACACTTTATTGGGTTGCTTATCTCTTTGAACTCCGTTCAAAATCTTAAATTTGAGTGTTCAGAGAGCGGCATAGCATCAACACAAACGACCCGCAATACAATTTACATTTTATTTAGCGACAATAAATAAAAAAAGAAATCAAATACCATTTAAGCCTCTCACACCTCGTACAATAGTTTCATATTTCATTTATAATAGAATGAATGGGGTTTTGAATTTCTCTTTATTAAGCGGTAATTGTCGCCCTATAGCTGATAGATACGCGATTTTATCGTCAAAATTATATATTTGTGACACGTTAAACGTTTTGCAATTGGCGGGTTTTGTATTACAAAGGAATGCGGCGGTTCATAATCCATTGACTCTGATTATAGTTCTATTTAAAGTGATTTTATAGTGCGATTGTTTGATAATTGTCCCTTTTTAGTGCTATTGCGTTTTGCGCCATATATAGGCATATAATGAGTTCGTATGTATTTTTGGTTTTGATATAAATTGAAATAGTATAGATTCATCCAAATTATATAGATGTAGTAATCGTGTATTGTGAATGTACATACATAAATAATTAATTACTTCATTATAAAGGAAAGTCACTTCCCGCGTCTGTCTGTATGTATGTACTCTTCATCGTTCATCTTTAAATCTGCTCAACAGATTTTGATGGCATTTTTTAAATAGATAGAGTGATGAAGGTTTATGTGTATAATAAAATCTATTTAACTTGTCTAAATTAAACCCGTACGAAGCCGCGGGTAAAAGCTAGTAGCATATAATATAAAGATCTACGTAAAATATAGCGGATGTTATACCTTTTACGTCACAAATAGGATAGTATAAAACTCCTATATTACTAAAAATACTCCCTTGAATTCAATTAGATATTATGTCCACCTATAACTTCTAAGCGAATTATAATAATTCAAACATCTATTGGAGTTAACATGCTTAAAAGGGCATCAATTAGGTCGGAGATGGTATCAGCAGCTCCCTTTCAACTCACGCGCATCTGTTACCCCTTCCACTGGGCGGGGTCCGCCACGCCTCACGAGAAGTAGTTAATATTGACTTTACTTGTAGTATGTTTGATAAATTGGTTATTTAAGTTATTTTCAAAGTGGTATTTTTCGAGTTTGGAAAGATTTCATGAAATGCTCGTACGCAAAGAAATTATTTTTGGATTTTTAAAGGGAATTTCTCTTCTATGTCGTTAATAAATCAAAATTTATCTTCTGTGTCACGTCGTGTGTTCAATATTGCAGCTTTTGGAGATTTTTTCACCTTGATATTGTGATTTAGTACTGTGTTCTAGATGTTTTAACGTACTATGAAATATTACGTGTAAATTATAATAATTAATTATCTACAATATAAGAACGCTATATAAAACATAGACGCTTTTTGTCATCTTTAAAATTACACAAATATTTTGATGGTTTATTTAATAGATAGAGCGATTTAAGAGGAAGGTTTATACGTATAACATGGAAAAGGGGTGGGAGGTAAAAGGGGTTTTACTGCGAATTTGAAGCGTGCGAAGTCGCGAGCAAAGCTAGTATTTCTATATTTACTTTATGATTCTTGTCATTGTTTCGATAACTTCTGATTATGATGAAAATGTTTATTATCAAGTACATCACAGAAGTGGTAAAACAATTTGATTGTAATTTTATTATGGACTGAAAGCATATAACTTACTGTTGTGATGTTAAACAAGAAATGATTATTATGGAAACCCGATCTTTATGGTACCGTAATGGTCTCTTTACGATATGTCATTTAATATTCATGTATTAGTTGCATAATTTTTTATTTGCAAGCGCCATTTGTATTTTATGTACTCAATGTCATTACTATAACTCTTATGATTACAACGAGGTTGAGATTTTACAGAGAGCAGAACAAGGGAGGGAATTTGTTTAACTGATATATTTTTCTTCCTTTTTTTCTTTTTCCTTTATTTCTCAATTTTTTTATATTTTACTTTTTTATAATGAAAGCTGTTCTGGGAGTCTGAATTTAACTTACTATTTTTGGGAACCCTTTACTTAAATATGTGTAACCATTGTCCCAAGAAATCAGCTATTTAAACATAAAACACAGAACAAATATCAAGTAAATAAACCGCAATTAAATAGACATAATTTGCATACATACGTATGCGTTAGGGATTGCTCGTGTGTGGTACATGTTAGTAACTTATACAGGTCCCATTTTTGGTTTACTATGATCAATGGGCCATATAGTTTATCATTCTCTAAAAAGGACATTAAAATAATATTGTGTTTATTTGAAAAAAAATATGTAAAAATATATACTTATCACTAATCATATAATTGAAATTGTAAATGTGAAAGTTTTTTTGTTTGGATGTCTGTCTGTCAATCACGCAGTAACTACTGAATCGATTTTGATGAAAATTGGTATACATACAGTATATGAGCTAACTAGGGTGATAGGATACTTTTTATCCCGATGCTCATAAAACATGATAAAACAGGAAATTTGATATCCGGCCGGAGCCGGGACAATCATCCAGTAAAATTAATATTTATTAAATCGATATAATATTACAAGATATACTAGGTTTGCGCCCGCGGCTTCGCTCGCGTAGTCTACACGATTTTGTACATAGTCGGTTTTTGAACAAAAGCCTAGACTCTTTTCTTTTCCCTTGCCATTTTCACGACATAAGAAGGGTCGCCAACATCTCGTCAACTGTCTATTATTGCAAAAACTTATTTACAAACCTATTTAATAGACCTATTTATGATTTTAATACGTCGTCTACATTAATGCATAGCCACTGTATTTTGTTTTTATATTTCAAAAATGATCTGATTACTGTATAAATATATACATCATATCAGCTTTCATTAGAACAAAGTATGAAATAAATTAAAATGTACCACAAACAGCGCTTCAATTAAACTTATCGCTACACCCCATCCCTTAAAAGCACCCTCCGTAACATATGGCCCGTCAACAAATCACCAGCAAAAAACACAATGCGACGTTCATTACTCCCGTATACTAATTGCGAACGTGATTTTCATAATAATATCGCTAATTGTTATTTATAACGGTCATACATTTTGATTTTTGCATTAATTCCTTCGAGTGCTGCTGTGAGTTCAACGAAATGATAGTCATTTATTCTTTAATTTTATTTGTGAGCTTACTATTTGAGTACAAGGCTAATTAATTGATGATAGGGGTGAATGAATTAATGAATGAAGAATGTGTAAATCACTGAAGTTATATTAGTGGGAATCGAAGCTAGATCCTGTCTTAATAATCAGTCATTTACATTTCGATGACAGGCTTTTTAGTACCTATTTTTACGACCATATACAGCGCTGAAAGAAATCGGTGGTTGGTGGTTTTTAAAAAGGTGAGGTGTCTCTTAGGAGCATTAAACCTAAAGAGTAGAAGAAATTCCATTGCTGAGGCGGTATCACGTGTGGCCTAGGCGTTTGAAAAAATAGCGCGGGTTTTAATCCCGCCTCGTGATAAATTTTTCTATTTCTTAAAAAAGTCTGATATAGAAGAACAGTTTAACATTATAATAGTGTGCAAACTTCGCATATATGTAAGCGTAATGTCTTTTCCATCGCACTCGACCCAGGAAATTGCCCTCTTCTGACCCTACGAAGTAAACCTAACGCGAACAGCGTGGAAACATCAGTTATTTCATTTTAAAATTCTCAAGAAACGTTCGTTTCAATATCTCCATGAGAGTTTCTCAAATGCGACCTTATAGTGAATTTATTGAAGCCCCGTTCAAGTGGAATTTTTCATTATGCAGACGTTTTAATATTATCGTGTTATTATTTATAACGCTTAGGAAAGTTGTCTGACGAGATTGCGTTACTGGGTGAAGAAATCGTTGGTACATTAGTATAAAGTATGGTCCGGTATGATAAGAAAATATTTGGTTATTGTATCGTACGTAAGGGGTCTTATTACTACATTTTATCTATATCAATTGAGTGCTTTATGAAGACAGACACACATACCAACAGAGTTACTTTCGCATTTATTATATTAAATGTTTGAATTAGGTCGAGCTGGTGCCATCACTAACACCAACACCACCAACAACCAAACGCAACACCATTGTTGCGTACACGTAAATGAACACAACTAATCTTAATATAACTCAATTTATGTGTAATATCTTTAACGTTTGATTAAGAAATGAATTATATAGACGGAAATCTATAAAACTATTGCATCAAAAAATACAACAACAAAAGAACAAATACTTTATCATAATATAAAGGAGTTGTTTTTTCACCCGTTGCGATGTTACGGAACCCTTTGCCGGCGAATCTTTGTACAATCAATGACAGATAGCATTGATTGATAAGCGAATAAAAAAAATCTGGAATCTGCCAAGTACATTGCAACTCACGTACGCATTATTCGTAATTTCTGTTTGAAGTGCACTTTCGGCATTGCAAAAGAGTCGGTGTCGCGGAGTAATGGTTGTGTACCATGTGATCGATCGGATTGAGACATCTTGATTTGTGAAGATTGTTTTTATGCGATTTCGAAAAAAAGAAGGCCCTCTATTCGGCTGTATTTTTGTATTTCTTAGGTTACAAATTTTGATTTGAACGCTGGTGCCTCCCGTGTAGATAGTACCAAGGAGGCGGTCAATTGAAAACCTCCAATATAAAATATTACATTATAATATACTAGCTGCGCCCCGCGGTTTAACCCGCGTAAGTCCGTATCCCGTAGGAATATCGGGATAAAAAGTTACCTATATGTTATTCCAGTTGTCCAGCTGTCTACGTACCAAATTTTATTGAAGTCGGTTCACTAGTTTTTGCGAGAAAGAGCAACAAACACACACACATCCATACAAACTTTCGCATTTATAATATTAGTAGGACATGTTAAATTTGAATCAAAATTCTATATAATAAATACGAATGAATATAAAAACCCGACTCGAATTATGCGTTAACTCAAGACAAGATAATTGAGATTAAATATTTTCCCCAACGCATTTTACCGTAAATTCCCTAAAAGAATCTCGGTTATCCTTCAGCCTGTCAAGGTTGACGCTATAAATAATTTTTGGCGGGATATTTCGCTCCTTATCGTCTAGAAACACGTACGGTAAATATTTTCAACAGGTCGGCTTCGTGGCTGGAGTCGTATCCATCAAATGGATTTGAATCCTCGTTTTATTTTGGGATATTAGAATACTGTTTTGGTTAATGTTGGATCACTGTCTGTTTCACATAAATTTTATGAATTAATAGCTTTGATAATTTCTACACTTTACGGAAGTTTATGGTACGTTGGTTTTATAATAATATTTCAAAAAGTTTAGCAAGGATACATTTGGAAATTTTGTTCAAAATATATTGGTTGGGAGAGCCTACTACAGTATTATTGAATTTATAGAAGATTTGCCATCTTCTATAAATTTTTTGGTTCCATGGAATGATGTCGCTTAAGAAACACATAACAATTTTCTGGTAATTATACCATAAATAATTATATTTTAAATGTAAAATGTATTAACATGATATGATTTTAAAAGGGCGACTACAGAGTTCTTGCCGGCTCTTCTCTGTAGAAACTACTTTTTTAATCGGTGGTTGATTAATTTATCTCTATTATGATGATTCAAATGTGCTTCTAAACAAAGTCTAGTTGAATAAATAAATTTTTGTGTTTGAGTTTTCGGGTGGAAGAGTAATCAGCTTTTATAGAAAACAAAATAATCGATCAAATAAAAGTGATGTTTGTTATAAAATAACTGATAGTTAAATATTAAAAATATGCCTTGTAGGTCTGTATTTTCAATTGTTTAGTTATTTCTAGTACATTAATTTTGTATATGATTTAAATTTTCTGCCATCCTGCGCCGAATAAGCTAATGCTTAAGTAGGCGATACTATCTCAGAATTTACACATAATTGAACATAGAAATATTTAAAATATCACAAAACTGTCCTTCACGCATAAAAATTGAATTCATGACTTCAAAATAGAAGGCATAATAATTTCCCACTACCGCCAAAGTAAAAATAAAACACAGTGAAAATTAAAATAATTTCCTCAGAGTGGCGGCTCTTGAATCATATTACGGCGTGGCTAAGCCCGCTGAAAGATTGCACGTCAAGTTCTGTATTTCTGATTAAATTCTTGAAAAGTTTTTCTTGCGCTGTATAAATTAGTTTTTTACACCTATTTTTAATTACTACCTTTCATTTTACTGTTAACCGTGGGGATTAAATAGTGTAAATCACATTCTATCTGTCACTAAGTTACTGTCAAAAAAAAATCAACAGATAAATCAGGTTCTTTTGCTTTTAGGTGATAATTATTTTGAACAAAAGCTAAGATACCTCCAAATTGTCAGAATTACACCAGATTAAAATGGGACAACACGGTTGGCACCAGCTTTGAAAGCTTTCTAATGAATTGAGAATTTCCTCCTTTCTGAAGTCGGTTGTAAAGTAGTGTATCTAGGAGTCGAATGAATTAAAGTTTAGTACTATCAAAGCAGCGCTGAAGTACCATAACTAGGCAAGCGTTTAAGAGATTAAACGGCATTCGTTACGGTTAGTCCCAACTAAATCCCGGCAGATCGATCAACAAAGTTATCCAACGCAGACTAATATAGCAATATGAAAACCGTGAAAAAGGGAATATGGTATTTCCAATATCACGTTATAATTAGTGTTGAAAAAGATTTTAAGAAACAGTGCTAGCTTGTCTTGCCTACTTGCTTGTGACCCGGGATTGCAAAAATGTTCAATATAACCTTCGTTTACCCGGGAAAGATAGCTTTTATGGTAACAGATTTTTTTTTTGGTAAGAAGTTCCTGTAGCCAACAAACAAAAGTATCCCCTTTATTAAAATCTTTACTTAAAAATAAAAAACTTGTTCTATCCTTCTCTCTATTAGTCTCTCTCTTTTCCTTTTTGGTTGCGATTACAATGACAAAAAAAGTCTGAATCCTGCTCTATCTTACTGCGGAATCGAATAGTTTAGTTTCGCCAAGTCTAGACTAGACACAGATAAATAGGTCACGTTGATAAATTACAGAGACCGTTTCGTCTACTTTTTCTGTGCACACGTACAACTACGTGTAGGAACTACATCGAAACTAGAACAAAAGTAGGATAGCCTTGGCCGAAATTCGACCTTCTAGTTCTAAAAGCTCTCACCTGCGACTCATTAATCAAAGAATATATAATACTGCTGTTGTATTTAAGTGATATTTCTTCGATGTTACAACTGTATAATAATTTTTTTCTTAGAATAGTGTAATTGCTATTTGTAGAAGGCTATATTTGTGCAAATGGATTGCCCTCTATCATGGTGTGGAATAAAGAAGGAATTCAGGAAGGGAAATAAAGAATGGACTGCGATGGCTAGGAAAAAGGATAATAGCCTCCAGTTCCCCCACTCACCGAACGAAACACAGTGTATAAGGATGCAGGAAGGGAAATAAGGAATGGACTGCGATGGCTAGGAAAAAGAATACTGGCCTCCGACTCCCCCGCTCACCGAACGAAACATAGTACGATACCTTCACAGCAGTGATGCCTTCCCCGGTGTGAGTTGGCCCAATTCGTGCCGAAGCGTGCTGGACTTCCACATTCAGAATATTATTATGTATAAGTTTCATGAACTCTATTCTCGTTTTCGCAGTAATTTCTAGTTTATTGATTTCTATTAATAAATCAAAGTAATGTGAGTTTAAATAGACCCTTTGAGACATTTAAATAGATCGATATAAAATGTTAACATTAAATATATTAATTGTTTTTTCTATTTTAATGCGGAATACTAAAGCGTGAATAACAAAGAACTGGGAGTGAAGTCATTTGCATTCGAATCAGCCGAGAATATGAAATGTAAAATACTTATTTATAAATTATATAAAGGAGGTCATAATGCGTCATTATAGTGGTTTATGATTTTTCTCGGACTAAAGATAATTTGAGAATTTTATGTAAACATAGTAAAAACAACTCTTAATTTAAATCTTAAATTATTATAATTTTAATTGAATAAAAAAAGCTGTAGCCTACTTATAACTTGTCATATGAAAAAGCACGTCATATAATAATAATTCAATGATTTATGATGTAAAATCGTCATTCCAAGTACATTTACAAAAGTTATTGCAGTATATTGCGCTTTATACTGACTTCTCTTCATGCTTCCGATCCCGGATTAAAAGCTCAGAGTAATCCTGGACTATCGGAGAGATTATACTCGTTCGACTGGTATACTTCAATGGAGATGAAATATAAAAAACATAAATCAAAATATTCTACACGGATTCCATATTTAATGCGAGTCTTTTAGTATTTGAGTCGGACTTAAAGATTTGGTGTTGTATTAATATAAACCAATTGTTCTGATGTATAACAATTTATATTAAAAAATAAGTAGCATAGACAGGTCAGTGACACAAATCACAGTAAGTAATAAATGGCAAATATATCAATATACTAGCTTCCCGCCTGCGGCTTCGCCCGCCTTCGTATTATTCTAACCTTTTAAACCTTCCCTGGACTATTCAGAATGTACCAAAAACATGATTATAAAAATCAGACCATCCATTCACGAGTTTTAGCGAGACTAACGAATAGCAATTGTTTATATATATATAAGATTGTATTGTTTCCCTGGCTAATAACAATTCAACGTTAAATGTAATTAAAAACGCACATGAAATAATACAGCTACTTCTAGTATATTTAATATCACACATTATATATATCCAAATATAAAAAAACATGTGTAAAAATCTAACTATTGTTCTAAATTTTTAAGTTATGTTTTTGATTTAGTATCTCATGTAAGTGGCTATGTCTAAATGGGAATTAATGTCTAAACCTAACATCACATGTTTTAAAGTCCATAAAATAACAATATTTCAAATCTCATTCACAACAACCATATGAAATACTAATTTTTGCATCTAAACCGAACGCTAAAACGGCCCACAAATTTATCAAACTGACAAAGAAACGATATTCTATAACATGACTCGCGACACAATGGCCGACGCCCGTCTGTCTGGCATCCTACGTTCATTCTTAAAAATTTCATTCATACTTGTTTGTGGTCAATAGTACATATAATTTATTACACCTTACAACTGAGCAGGTAACAGTTTGTGAATGGCGCAAAGCATTAACGCGATTTTAAGATTCTTAATTGTAGCATAATAGAAACAGTTCATTGTTAGGTTGTACTGGCGATTCTATGTTTGAATGATTGCAATACTTTCTTCGGACCTGCGAATTTTTTCTTCAGTAGATGTTCTATTTTATATAGCTTGGAGTGCCTCCCGTTGTTTGCTGTAGTGGGAAATTAGGTTAGAAATTGGCTTGTGAAGTGTTTGCGTTACATATATTTATTTGTCTCATATGCTTTTGTTCGTGGACAAACTAAACGTATGTATTATGAAATTATATAATGTCTTATAATACTTCATAATTATTTTATATAGATACATAGGAGATGAATGTTTTGCACGCTGCAGCTATGCCAGGCGGTTTCACCTACGTCGTACAAGATGCTATATAGCCTATAGCCTTCTTCAATCCATGGAATATACAAAACAAAAATGTATTTTCTTTTTGAATCAGAAGTTACTAATTACGAAGATACCTACATCTTTGAAATGAAACAAACAACCAAACATTAATATGACTTCCACATTAGTATTAGGAGTAATTGGACTTCTTTTTGTAAAAAGAATTCTCTTCGATAGGCCTGTTAAAATATACGGTATCACATAATAAACCGGACACATAAACTACTAATTTACGATACACAATATGTACATTACATATTGAAAATGTAATTAACTTCTAATTAATCGCATGTAACCGAAAGCTGTTCGTACCTCTTCAAGAAAATTCAATCAATATCGTGATAAGCATTTTGCTTTCATAAGCCCGTCAGATGCAGTTGACTAGCGATAATTGTTATTCTATTGGTTACATTAATTTGCCCTCACAATACTTATATTAAATCCTCTTCACTTAAATTCTTGTTGGAACAGATTCTCATTGTTTTTACGAGATGAATTCAGACATGTTGCATAATGCCATCCAGATTCAAACAATCAGATTTATTATAAAAATAACACGAATGAAGTAAGAAAGAAATAAAGATAAAAGAAGAAAGAAATTATCATTGAAAACAAACGAAAATCCATTAAAACAGTAAGCTTAATCAATGTCAAAAATATATTTATAAATAAATTTGCAACTAATACCTAACTTATTTAATATATACACTAAACTCTAACTAACTCCGATAAATTAATTTTTAAAGGACAGTATATTGTGCGGCTCTCTAAATGCAGACAAAAGATTAATATAACTCCTTGAATGCCACAATGCGATAAGTAGGGAAGCTGGAGGTGCTGTCCCTACCCTCCCCAATCCATTCCTTTATTCCCACCATTTCTCCTTTCCTTCTCATATAAAAAATGCTATCGCCACGGAAAACAAACAAAAAATAGCCTAATTACAACATTTACCTATGTTTATATTCTCCAAATTTTATGGGAGCGATGCATAAAATTCATGACAAAATTTGTATCGCAATTATCCCGATATCGAAGCCATTAATTGATGCAACCCTGAATTACACGTTACACTGTAGCTCAGAATTAATCTTGACCGCATTCATTACGTTAACGACCCTAGAGAGTAATCACTAGGTGCGGTCTATAATATTGAATCAGCGGCTAACCTCGATAGAGACTTGCCAACCTAATGTGACGAATAAATTCTAGACAAGACTTGTAACAGACTGAACGCCACAGCTGAAGTGACCAAGCGTCTTATCGGCCCTGGCTTATCGAATTTGTATGTGCTATATATATAAAAACAAAAGACCCGACTGTTAAAAATTAATGAACACGAAGGAGAGGCATAGGATAGGATAGGACCACAATACCTATACAGAATTTGACATACAATGTATTACATTTCTGTAAAATTCTCCAACAATGAAATAACTACATAATGTTTATTCAAATAAGTACAAAAAATGTATCCGTTTCGCATCAAAGAGCGAAAAAGCTTTACCAAAGCTGCGATACGCCGTGGCAAGGTTAATTTCTAAAAAATAGACACGCCACAGAAAATAACAAACGAAAACAACACAGTTTTGCATAATGAAAACTCTAAATTTAGCTACATTTGTAAACTACATCGCTAATGTCAGCAAGCCGCAAGCGAAACCAAGTCATTACGTTGCAAGCGGCACTTGGTAATTTAATTATTGGCGGTTCGATTGTGCACTGAGCAGCACCACGGGACTAATAGCTTTATACACGTTTATAGTTTTATTGAACCTTTCTAGCTATGTATAGATTATTCATTAAACAAATGGTGTTTGGTTTATTTTAAGAACTAGCAGTTCGCCCCGGCTTCGCCCTATGTCACTCAGCAAAGTTGCAGCTTTCTAGTGGTGAAAGAATTTAAAAAATCGGACCAGTAGTTTTTGAGTTTATCCATTACAAAAATACAAATTCTTCATCTATATAATATTAGTGTACATTACTAAATGGAACGGTTTTTATCGATTTTAAGGTCGTGTCTAGTTTATTTCGTTTATCATTAAAATTCTACGGAACATATTAAAAACAAATTTGAAAATGTTTTAAAAGGGCCACTGACCTTCCTCCCCGAGGATGACCTTTTTTTTGGAATGTATTTTAATTATTTGTTTCTTCCATTTTCAAACGGTTGAAAACCCATCGTTTTATTGAGTAACTAAACTAAAAAAAAGCAGTTGAATTTAACTTTTTTTAATTTAACTTTTGTTTTCGGGAACGTGATTTAATAAAATAATTTAACTGTCATATATGTATGTAGTTATTCTGATACCTATACGTGTCTGTCTTCACGAGAATTCTTTTTCAACGTTTCTTATCTTGTTGTATAATATAACCATTCAAATGCGATCTTAACAGAAGCTTACTGGATGAGTAAATAACGGTTGATTTATACAGATCGGTTTAAGTCCAGTAACCGCTAAGATTAACAAAATGCATAGAATTTTCTTGTGTTTGATTTTACGCGAGTATTATACATTTATAAATTAAAAACTTTACAGTGTACTTTAGTACTTTACTCGCTGTAAAGTGTTAGAAACGTCGGGCTAATAATATAATGAATAAATCGCGTTTAAAATCCGTTAAAAGTATTTAATTTCTAAAAGTGCATAGAAATTGAAAAAGATACACAATTAAAAATAAAAAAAAGTAATTTATTTATTTTTTATTTCATAAGTTCAAATAAGCAACATAAAAAAAAATAAATAAGAAATTCTCAATGTACGAAATAATAAACAAAAAGCAAACTTCAGACTAAAAAACGTTTATACCTGTCCATTTATATAAAAAACGTATATATTGCAAATAATATCATCAAATTAACAAAGCTCCTTGCTTCAGGGCACAGATTCGCTACAAAATACATCCGCTACGAAGCATCAGTAAGAATTCATAGCATGTTTAATGTTCTCACAGTTTAAATCGCTCTATATTTTATAAGCTTTAGCAAATAGAGGTGTATTAAACGGGCGATTCCATAGGATACCGCGGTAGCGATTTTCTGCGCATCGGAATCGTAAAAGTATACAACGATTAAAGAGCAAACTAAGAAAATGTATTTGTAAAAATATTAATGCAAATATTTGTACAGTCAATCGGTTTTCAAAAGGTTTCGGGAAAACAATGAGAGTGAAACCTGTGAGTTTTATTCTGTTTATTATGGCTATGTCTCATTCGCTAATTTTAATTTTGTTTTAATAAACGTTTGCACACCTGTTTATATATGCGGTAAAATTAATAAATAGCGCATTAAATATAGTAACAATAGTGTTGGTAATTTATATGAAAAAAAAAACATTTACCGTCTATTGTCTACGAGATCTTGTAATCCACTTTTGTAGTTTAGTCTTGTTTAGTCTTAATACTAATTTTACTAATGTGTAGAATACATTTACTTCGAAATCATAAAAAATTAAGATGATTCTTAAAACAAAATCCGTTCTCATTAATGCAATTGTGTGTTGCCTTTATTTAACGAGGCAATGGAGCGATTTTATGATATCATTTTTATGTCTATAGATAGGTTCTAACCTCACTTACTCTTACAAAACTCACTCACTTCACTCCAGTGAATGCTACTGAAATATGAGGAAAAAAGTGAGTCTATGAATAAAGGTTTAAATTGACTTGCGAGCCAGCTCGCTTCGTGGCCCCACGCTCTATTACAGCCGTCATATTTTAATCCCAACATTTCAATTGTAGTTAGTTTGGTTTAGCGATAACTTTTGAATTATTACAAGCTTTTTATAAAATGTTAATGCCGAAATATTGTTGGGTAAATAACATACATTAGATGAATATTGTAGATTTAGAGACCCGATTATTAATATTGTTTGGTTAAAATATTAAGAGTACTTTGTAATAAATCTCCTTTTAAGTTAAACTGTTATTAAGATATTTCTAAAAATACTTTTTATGCTATTCGTATAATGAATACATAGTTTTTTATGGATGGGATGTTATTTTCTATATGAAATTGTATAATATCTATATTTAATTATAATTAAATATAGATATTAAATGGTTTATGAGTTTGATTTATTTTATTACTAGCATTTCGGCCCTGACTTCGCGCGCGTAGTTAAAGGAAATTCCCTTAGGAAGGAGACGTTAGAAAAAAAACTCACTTTTGTAACTTTCTCGCCCGTTTACTATCGTAAGACACAAAGCCACAACTAGATAAAACAAGAGACAAACAAACAAACCCACTTTCCCATTTATAATTCGTAAGGATAATAAGGAAGTAAGCAGAGCGTATCCATATTTTTACGCCCACGTCTGTCTGTATACGTTCTAAAACAACATATTTAAGATTTTTTTTTTTTTAATGTTACAGTCGGCAATGGAGCTGGTGGGACACCTGATGGTAAGCGCTACCACCGCCCATGTACATTTGTAGAGGCGTAAAGTCGATTGCAGACCTTACGCCTCTACAAATGGATTGCCGACTTTAAATTGGGAAGGGATTAAGAAAGGATTTGCGAGAGGAATAAAGGAAAGGACTGGGAAGGGGAAGGAAAAGGATATGGGCCTCCGGCTCCCCCACTCACCGAACGAAACACAGCAGAATGCTATTTCACGCCGGTCTTCTGTGGGGGTGTGGTACTTCCCCGGTGCGAGCTGGCCCAATTCGTGCCGAAGCGTGCTCGACTACCACATAAGATCTATCGTTAGCATTAACCAGCTTACCAAAACGTACATTTTAATAAGTGAATTACTATGTATTGACCATGCTATCAATACCGAATGCATCTAAATAATCACTATTGAGTGTAGCGTGAAAAGCCCACATAAACAATATAAATAATTAACTTCGTTTGTATATCTTGGCGTCGCGTCAACGTCATTACAGGACAACAACCCACGAATGAATGGAGTACACCGTACAGTTTTTAACACGCTTTTTTATATAACATACTCCTTTGAACTCGATTTTCAGTCTTTAAATGAACATATTGAATTCGTACTTTCTACAATTATCATGGTTTTCCGGCAATACGACAATTTCATGAGGTTATATTATTGTTGGAATCGCCAGGATTAAATAATTTTCTTCCGTGCAAGTTCTCACTCACGCTTTTTTTATTTTCTTGTATTTTATTTATATTAATTGTATTTTTTTTATTTTAAGGGTTGCCTGGTAGAAATTCATAAGGCCGCCTTTTACTTTTAATGTGATGTACTGCTTGCTTTTCTTGCTCTTATTAGCAATAAATAATTCAATTTCATTTCATTTCAAGGGAGACAATTTAGTTTTTTTTGTTTAATTCATTCTAGCATTATCAAAATAAAACGACGACATCATGAATATAAAATAAAATATAGTAATATTAATAAAATATTATAGAATATAAAGATGCAGATATCTTAAGCATGAAATAAAAGTTTCTAATTAAAAGGGATACATTAGTTCATCTTGATACAAATAAATATTTCTAATCTTAATTTCATTTAACTTACGTAATAACATCGTTATAAATCGAATAGGATCAAATCGAATCGAAAAAGAAGCTATTTGACACTCATTAAATCAAACCATAGAGAATAAGATTAATTGCCATCTTAACACACGATAAAATAAAAATAAGCATAAACAATAAACAACAGTCCCGACTCATCATTAGTTAGAGCAGTCTCCACAACGCTGATAATTCAAACTTACAAATTTTTATTCACGTATTTTGTTGTGTTGATAAAAAATAATTTTTACACTAACATTTAATTATTAAAAAAATTCTACTAGATTCCCAGAAGACTCGTTTGCGACTGGTATGGGCCTCTAAGTTTTAAATTTATAATTAGATACGTATTCAATTAATTATATGTTTTACATCAAATATCACGCAAATCTTATTATTCAGCTTCATAGTTGAAGACTGCGGCTTTACCTGCCTGTTACTCGGGTAATAAATAGAATAATAATGTTATCTCTCTGATAACATTATCAATTAAAGACATTCTAATTAAAAAATTTTAATAGCAGGTCTTAATATTGTCAATCCTATACTACCCAATGTTATAAATGCGAAAGTTTGTAAGGATGTGTGTATGTTTGTTAAACATTCACTACATACAAACATTCACATAGCCGGACAACGAGAATAACATATAGGCAACTTTTTATCGGGATACGGTCATACGCGAGTGAAACCGCGGGGCGCAGCTAGCTTATTTTTTATGTGTTGTAAAATAGATTATTTTTGTCTATTTGTCTACTCTTATCTCGCCTTTATTCCAACAGAATACTTAACTTAATTTAATGGAATTAGCGCACCAGTGCAGCTGAGCTTCGCTAGTCGCTATGCATCTGTTCTCAAAGTTTATGTAATGAGGTGTACATCTTGTAAAAAAGTGTTTATTCTACATTATGAAGAAGATGGTCGTATTTCTTTTTATGTGTATAAATGTTAAAATCTCAAAAATTTGTATGCCAATTGTATAGCGAATTGTGTGGACTATATTATTGTTGACCAATGTGAACTCTGTATTATCACAATTCAAACAAATAAATGTTTATTATTATTATTATTACCAAAAGCTTCTTAAGCAAATTTGAAAATTGTTTCATAAGCAGCAAAATACAATAATACAAATGGTTCTTTACATGTGTGAACTGTAACCGTATGTACAACAAACTATATTTCCACTATTCCAACAAATTACTTGAACATTTATTGTCCAATATATACCTAGGTATATATAAAGATCCCTTCATTGATGTGGAAGCCAAGCACGCTTCGCACGAATTGGGCCAGCTCGCACCGGGGAAGTACCACACCCCCACAGAAAACCGGCGTGAAATAATAGCATGCCATTGTGTTTCGCAGGGTGAGTTGGGGAGCTGGAGGCCCGTTTCCTTTTCCTGACCCTTCCCAGTCCATTCCTTTTTTCCAGTCTTCTAGCCTTTCCTTATCCCTTACCCCTTAAAAGCGGGTAGCGCATTCGCAGAGGCCCTACCTTTGTGAATGTTCAGTGCGGTGGTGATCGCTTACCATCAGGCGAACCACCTCACCAACTCAGTTTCCCGCTATGACATAAAAAAACGCGTGTGGTTAGTGTGATTTTTCTTTGTTCTGCATTACAAATATTATACCAGCGACGTAGTAAAGACACATACTTCTCGTTTGTTTTTATTGAAGCAATATTATATAAGCTTTTTCGACACGGGACCTCAAAGAATATGTGGATATATTTTTCATACATTGCGTAAATATTTACCGAATTATGGAACACGCTTTTTGAAGTAATGGTAATAATAATAGGAACCAGGCTGACGCTTTACAAATTTATTTTTATCCTTGTCACCAACACAATCCTTACTAAAACTAATTTCTTTGTTTGTTTGTAATTCTTTCATGTCCCAACGAGGCGGTTTTATGGAATAACTAGCTGTTGCCCACAGCTTCGCCGCGCGATCCTAATAAATTTTATTTGATAGAAAGATATAGAAGCTAGTAGGAGACAGTGACATAGGTTAGTTTTTACATCTCAAACACATGGAAATTATGTACGAGCACGCGGGCGAATTCGCGGGCACAAAACATTATCTAATCAACAATCCTACTAATATTATAAATGCGAAAGTTTGTAAGGATGTGTGTGTGTTTGTTGCTCTTTTACGCAAAAACTACTGAACCGATTGCAATGAAGTTTGGTACTTATACAGCTGGACAACTGGAATATCATATAGGTAACTTTTTATCCCGATATTCCTACGGGATACGAACTTAAGCCGGTAAAACCGCGGGGCACAGCTAGTGTTAATTACCAATAAACAAATCATCACAGAAGTCCAGCGTAGCCCTTTCCACCCGCTAATTTAAAACACAACACACAGTATCCCCAAAATAAATGCCTCAACACCATCCAATTAAAACCTTTCGAATCGTTCCCTTAGATGGTTACAAGAATAATGGGCAAACAGGCAAAACAATCTTTCAACCCTTCTGCGTTATTTTTACAATCGTGACCCTCGATATTTCGTTTTTGCGAGATTCATATCACGTAATGTGAAATCCTTTTCTACATTGTTGTCGACAATGGAGCGGTGTTTGTGAAGTTAGAATTTGTTCACGACAACTTCGATGTAGTGGGTGTTTATCGTTTGATTGATTGCATGTACCTGGACTCGGGGATCCGTGCAGATTTCAACTGCGAGTGGTATCGAGTCTTATCAGTTCGGTTTTATTTTTTGTTATGAGAGATAATAAAAAAATGTTGATTCGATGAAATATACATTTGGATGTTTATTTTTGTAGCTAATCGGGATATAGTTAAGAAAAACTCGTTTTTATTCTGGGATGAGAAATTGTTTTGGTGAATGATTTTTGAAAATTGGTTAGTTATGAAATCAAATTCTTACTTTTTTTTGAGTTTATTATTTTTGAACAGAAATTTCTGCAATAACATAGGTTTATGAGAAGATTGGACTTCAAAAACTAATCTGTAAAGAGAAATGCAGACACTAACAATTCACACCTGATTGCGCTTTGCATACAAACATTGACAACAATAATTATTTCAACATTAATCATTTCAATAAAAATTCTAAAATAATTTAAATATGGAACGATACCTAGCGATAAAACCTAATTTCACCCAATTTTATCAACTTACTGCATTCTTTTCATTTATTTAATATTACTTTTTTAAGGATAAACGATTATAATTTAATTAATAAGGATTTTAACTTAATCAGTTCTAACAACTAAAGAATAATATCCAGATCGAACAAACGTATTTAACAAAAAAGCCGATGAAAGACAGATTTGAAATAAAAATCACTTTTGCCATTTATCCTTAATCCTATAATTATATTGTCCTCTGTAATACCGAACTGACAGTCCGTCAGCTATTATCATCATTATATTATAATTGTCACTGGGACGCGTGGCAGATATTTTTGGGGAGTTCCTAACATTTTAGGGAAATAGATAATAGGGATTTGGTTCGCCTTTTTGTGAAGGGATTACTGAATTGCGTATTATTAGTTTATTGTGGATTAATGTATTTAATTATAGAAGTACGGTTTTCGGTTAATGTTAATTGGGAAATTGTTAAATAATACTATAAATATAATATATTCTTAGTTATTAAAAAACAGCACAAAATGTCGGATTGAAAATGATGACAAGGATGTTTATTAAATATCAATCAAAAGTTCTTATAAAATGTTTCCGTGTAGATACATGTTGGACATTATTATTGAGAATGAACTAAACATAATTAATTTTATCAAGCTCATATGTTCACATCAAACACTGAATGAGCTGGTAAATAGATAAAAATGATTAAATTCAACTACTTCCCACGCCACAGTTAATACTTCGTTTTGTATGTTCTTACTATCTTATATCTTATACATGGATGGAATTTAAAAACTGAACGAATCACTAAAATCATCGACGTTTAAACTCATAACTTACGATTGAAACTAAACCAAATTCAAATCTATATCTAGACTCCATTGTCAGTCACATTGGGTTTTATTTATTTATCGAATGTTACGTGTAGAATCCTTGGCTTTGTGAATATCATAACAATATTCTCACAAGAGTGGAGAAAGCAGAACTGGGTCAAAATATAATGGTATCGTTAGGACAAGCCACTCATATGGCCTTTGACACCGGCGATGTGCAAAATAAATGAATTTTAGTTTTGTAGCGGCCTGAGAGGTTCAGATATTATCAGAATATAATAGTAGGATCTTAGACATTAGAAAATATCTTAGATAATATTACCAAGGAAACTTCCGATAGTTATACGTATTACCTCTTGTTGAATTTAATATTTTTGTACCAGAATTACTTCAATCATATTCGTACAACAATAACAGTACAGTAACAAGTAATATTTATTAGAAATCGTGTCAGAGTGAAATATCTAAATGAAATATATAAAAATTTATCCTCTACCTTGGACTGCCTGGAAGAGATTGCTGATAAGCGATGAGGTCGCTATTATCTCCATTATATATTATGTGCCATATTAATCGCTTTACTGTATATTTATACCACTTTTAATGTATACATTTTCTATTTGGTGTGCTACATTAAATTGTTAAATAAATATTTAATAAAAAACATCGAAGCAGATATTAAATCAAAAAACTCGCTGTGAAGTGTTCGAAACGGCGGGTTAATAATATAATGAATAAATCGCGTTTAAAATCCGTTAAAAAGTCTTTGATTTCTAAATGTATAAATCTCCCGTAAAATCAAAAAAAGAAAATACTAGTTAAAAAACAACTCTGATGTCGTAAAGGAGCGATTTTAGATATGATTTATTATTTGGAGAGTGGCAGTCTTTAACGCATTTCCATTTACGTTCATTACGCGTGCGAAGCCGCGGGCGAAAAGCTAGTAAATTCATGTTTGCTTTACTAGCCGTTCTCCCCGGTTCTACCCGTGGTACATATATAGCCTATGTCACTCAGTGTAATTGCAGCTTTCTAATGGTGAAAGAATTATTGAAATCGGTCCAGCCGTTCTCGCGTGTTGACGTGACCAAGAGAATAGAGATTCATTTTTATATATAACGATTTAACACCCAGATTTATTAAAAGAACAACGAGGCAACACTAATTTATCGTACAACAAGATGTCATTGCAATAAGAAATATTAGTGTTGTGAAAATAAGTCTCGTGTAGACTGGAGAGAAATTCTCATAACGCTGGTATTATATTTCGTTTCAATTTAGAAAATTAATCTTATTAGATTCTAGACTTATTGGTCTTGTGATATTTGCTCGTAAATACTTATACCATTTTTACAAATTAAATGAAGACTTACAAGATTATTAATTGTACGTGAGATATCTTTTTCGCCCCGGCTTCGTCTGGGTTTATGTGTGCGAAATTTCTTTTATAATCAATTTAGGCTCTTGTAAAGAAGTAGTATATATTAATACACAGTACATACTTATATACTTGTTTATTTTGGCAAGTCAATTCCGATTGTATACTATTATTCTGATACTCATACGTCCACAGGTTTAATACATAAAATACTTAAATAATTTATATTGAAGCAATTTAATTTGAAGTTTTCAATTTGATGTTTTTGTTAATAAATGTGTACAGAATTTTAAACCTGCCCAATTACGTGTTTTCTCATAAATCTTAAGGCAAAAGCTACTAAATAATATATCAAAGAAAGGTACAAAAAACGTTGTTTGGATTGTAGCTCGCAAACATTGTTTGTTTCAGCCGAGGGCTTGAGACGGGGCCATGGGACGAGCGAGAATTTATCCCCATTTCATTGTCATAAATATAGCAGGAATATGGTTTTAACGTACGAAAGACAGAGCCAAGTGGTACAACCTAGAGGTGGCCTATACCCAAGTAGATCCTGTGCAAGATAACAAAGTACAACAACAGCTGTGAACACAAGAATTTAATATGAATTATATATGCAATTTTAATGTATGTAATGCAATGGGAAATGCAAGGCTTCATTATCATTATAGAAGTCGATAAAGAGACACAAAAACTATAAACTATGTTTGATCTGTTGTGTGTGTGTATGTCTGTGTCAAAATAAATGTTTTTCTTTCTTTCTTCTTTTTTTCAAACACATATTAAGATGTCACGTAATGAGCGTAATCTATAAATGTGGGAGTCGAGCATGCTTCGGCACGAATGCTCACCCCACCAAGGAACGTGAAATAGTAGTCCCCACTCACCATATAAAACGAACGAGATAGAGGCCCGTATCCTACTCCTTACCCTCCCCATTCCTTTCTTTTACTCCCATCATAAATCATATCTTTATACCATACCTTTTAAATTCGGCAATTGATTTGTAGATGCTTGCCTATCGCCTAGCGCTTTTTCTACATTCTTCGACGGTAGAAGCGCTTTGAAAAATAAAGTCCCTTTTTTTCAATAGCTACCAAGTATCAATATGAATAATCTTAAAACGATTAAAGTATCAAGACAATGACACTGACAAATGACAATTTTCACTCAATAAGATTTAATCCAAGATCTTTCAATGAGCTGCAAAACTAAAGCCAATTCTATTAAACATAAGATTTAAGCCCAATTGAATTTCCAAAAACGAGGGATTCTCCTCTCTACTAATTAGTTATTACGGTTTTTCCTAGACAGTTTAGTGGCTTCTTAAATACAAGACGATAAAGGATAATGATGTTTATTGCGAGAAATAATTTTAAAGAACAAGTCAGCTCTAATGAAACTGGCTAATTAATAATTTAACAAATTTTTCTATTCATTAAATACTTCTAGAACACCGGTTATATGGGTAAATTAATATAAATATTGAACGCCCTTATCTCTTTAAAAGCGGGCAGCGCATTCGCTGAGGCTTGCCTCGGCGAATGTTCATAGGCGGGTTTGATCGCCTAACACCAGGCGAATCACCAGCTCAGTTGCCCGCAGGTACATAAGAAAAGTGATGAATTGTTTTTGTTATACCACTCGCCACAGTTCAGCGCGGGTTGACTTTGGATAAAACAAAATATAGCCTATCAGCACTCAGATATAACGTCGCTTTGTATTGGTAGAATTTATGAAATCGTTTCAGTAAATCAAGAGATTACTCCCTACAACGTCACATATATTCAAAATTTCACAAACCTTTATCAATTTAGTATAGAATGTAGATTATTGTTAAGTGATTATGGTTTCAAGATTAACCTTATTAAGTGAAATTGTTATATTTATTATATCCATTGAAAAACATATTTTACACCAAAGGTCTAATGTTACTGACCCTCGATTATACATAATTAATTAACCAGAACCTTATATCCTTATCTATATACATAAAAATGATTCGTTCTATGTATATGACACCCACCCACCCATTTGGACGATATTTTTAACGTTTTTATTAACGCACAAGAAAGGTTCTTAAGGATTTTTTTGCCACAGGTGAATCTGATGCTAACCGCTAGTCAGGAATAAAAGTACAAAACCAGCATAGTTGTGACGAATTCTTACAAATAAACTTACAAAATATATATCGGTAAAGATACTAAATTTAGCGGTTCGGATACTTTATACAGACACTATTATCTCGTGTAGATATTCCTTTGAAGTATCCCAAAGTGAGTAATACAAGGTAATACTCGTAGCTTAAAAGGAATCGTGTGGAGTGTGATAAATGGGCTGCAGCGAGTATGATGCATTTGTTTAAGGATCTAAGGAGCTAAAAGTGCTACTATGACATGTTTTTTCTAGAATGTACCAGAACAATGTAGAAAGATATATATTTTTTTGGCTGAAGAGTCAATTTATCTTTCTCTGTTAAATGTTTTTCAAATATTGTTCTATTGCATTTGGAAAAAAAAGTGATTTTTTACTTTTTCTCTAAGCCGGTATGTAAGGAGAGGTTGATAGCAAACATTTAAATATATTAAACATATTATTTAAATCAATTCAATCCATCGGCGATCTCTTGTCTCAGTGAGACTAGCAGTTCGTCCCGGCTTCGCCCGTGATACATATATAGCTTATGTCACTCAGTGAAGTTGCAGCTTTCTAATAGTGAAAGAATTTTTGAAATCGGCCCAGCAGTTTTTGCATGAAAAACCTTACAATAATACAAAAGTTTCCTCTTTATATTTTGAATGAAGGTATAGATACCGGCACTAATATTTAAATCACAACAAACAACCAGACAAACTCTCTACCCTACGTATAAAAATCCAATTTTATATAACTAATTTATAGCAATTTTGTCATTAACCAGAAGCCTTCAAGGGAACACACATAGCAACAGTTGATTGATTGGTGAGAAAGATTCGAGCCACTTTCAGATGGAACACGTAAAAAATCTATTAACCCTCGAAATTGGAAACGGGAAGGCTTTTTTGGTCTTTGATAGAGTTTTACTTTTAGTGAATCGCATTTGTCGTCTATTGAGAACGTCGGATATTTTCACTTATTTTTTTATGAGTTATATAGTATTGTATTTATATGATATATCGGGTGCATTTACCTTATTGTAAATATTTACTGTATGAGGACCTGGACTTAAAATCGACAAGTCGCTGGTTCGAGACCAGGCGAGCGTTCATGTGAAATTGGTTCTTCAATTTATCTACACATTTCAGTAACACACCCCCACAGAAGACCGCCGTGAAATAGCATCCTGCTGTGTTTCGTTCGGTGAGTGGGAGCCGGAGACCCACAGTGATAGAAAACATCGTGGGGAAACCGACATGTTCAAGAATCAAAGTTTGACCACACGTGACATCTGCCAATGCGCACTTGGTCAGCCTGGTGGATTATAGCCTGAACCCTCATATGGGACCCCCGTTTCAAGAAGTGGGAACATGTATGGGTTGTAGATGATGATAATGATGATGATAGACCTTTCACATAGCCCACTTTCTACACACCATCGTGTGCAGAAAGGTGAGCTATTTAACTCTAAAAGAGTGTTTTTAATTTAAGACGTACGACACTGAAAATATTTGTAAACCTCTTGTATAAAAAATTAAGATTAATTGTTTTAATCTCGTAATAATTCATACAAAGAAAAAAAAACGTTTATAATAACATAATTGCAATTAAAAAATATAAAGATATATTTGATTTCACACTTCATTTGTTCACACAGTGTTATAAATAAAATAATTCACGAACAGTCGATAATTGGACACGAACATATTATTTCGTTTCACTTTGATTTTATTCATGACTTATTTATCGATGTTATGCTTTTGACAAATGCAGAAATTGTTATTTCGAATCGTGTGTAACTCAAAGTGATATTTTGGTAAATGTTTTGCCCGGCGTTTAACACCTACCTTTTTACTAAGAATAAATTTTATGTATATTTCGATATAAATTTTCACATTATTAGCATAAAAGAGAAATATGTATATTTAATAAGCCGTTATAATTTACAAACGATGCCAAGCAGCTTCGCCTGCTTCGTTAGTAGTTCCTAAGGTTTCGATCAAACAAACTCTTCAATTTTATTCCATAAGTATTGAAACTAGTATATATTGAACGTTGAATATAAAGCTAGATCTGTAATCCTTAAGCTAACTGTGCTATGTGGTAATCTAGGCTATAATGTCAATTTTAATATTCACAAACTAAATTTTCTTCCGATCTGATAACCTGTTTGCCATTGCACGTAAAAAATAAAATCATTTCAAATGTACTTAACATATGTAAAACGGTCGACTGATCTGTCAACGCACACCCCAAACTACTGGAACGATCGGGCTGAAATTTAGCGTGCATATAGTCAGTATGATGTAAAGATCCATTAAGAAAGATGCTGATAAATTGGGTAGATTTATAAGGGGAGATTTCAAGGGGATAAAATAGGCTATGAGAGTTTTTGCCATGAAAGTTTGTTTTAACCACGCGGGCGAAGCTGTGGGCATCAGCGAGTGTGAAAAATTAAAATGTATTTATTTCAAAACCTCATGATCGCGCACCACGCAATACATATGAGCGTAAGACGTGTAGCGTGCACACGTCTTACCCTCACTTGAATTAAACACAATTATCCAAACATGATCCATAGCACCCACACTAGGTTAGCCTGTATCGTGGGCACTGGGGCGAATTATACAAAGACTAGCTGCGCCCCGCGGTTTCACCCGTGTAAGTCCGTATCCCGTAGGTATATCGGGATAAAAAGTGGCCTATATGTTATTCCAGTTGTCCAGTTGTCTACGTACCAAATATCAATGCCATCGGTTTAGTAGTTATTGCGTGAAAGAGCAACAAACGCACACACATCCTAACAAACTTTCGCATTTAGTAGGATTGTTGTCCGCGGTACAATCATGGGCTTATTTCAATAGTAATAGTGTTATATACAATATAAATTACAGAAAAGTCTTCATTTATCAAAATACTAAGGTCATTGACATCTGGCGAAGAGGGAGCCCTGAATTAATTGACCTACTTCCAGCAGCTTTTGTTATTTACAAGTGATTGTATCGCTTTAATTATTTATCATTTATATACAAAATTTAATACAATTTATAAATATATCGAAGTATAACATCTTTCGTTTTCGGGAAGTCAAATATTATTTTATCGTTTCCTATAATTACATACAATTGTTATATTCGTTATTAATGGAGCCTTATATCAGTAAAAGCTTTGGTAATATTGGCTTACCCTTTTCGCAGTATTATAGATGGACTGATAAAGATACTATTTTCTTATGTTTGGTTATACACAAAATATACTCAGTATCCACATAAAAAATCTTATTAATCTCTTAAAAAAATCTTAAAAAGCGTTTAAAATGACTCCTACAACTGTTATGAATAAAAAATTATCAAATAAAACTCATTCATATAGATACATTACAAAAATCATGAACCCTAGACTCCTAATACAGGTTAAGTTGTGTTTTTACATATTTCGATACACACATAAAACAAAAATCTATAGTCGATTTGTAACAAAAAATTTAAATGTTAACATAAGAAGTAAATCGTTCTCTAATATGTAAATTGCTACACATGTATAGTATAATACAAACTGCGCCATAATATTTCATGCAATTATATCACATCGTAAAACACGAATCGTTACTCCAACAAAATCCTTAAATAATTGTTACTGACACATGATTAAATAACAATACGGAACATTATCAAAATGGTCTAAACGGTGAACAGTGTAACTCGTATCGTCCATTCATCATCATCATCATCATCATCAGCCCATATATGTTCCCACTGCTGGGACACAGGCCTCCTATGAGGGTTCAGGCCATAATCCACCACGCTGGCCAAGTGCGGGTTGGCAGATGTCACATGTCGTCGAACTTTTAATTCTTGGACATGCCGGTTTCCTCACGATGTTTTCCTTCACCGTTAAGCAGTGGTGATGTTATCCACATGCGCAGATAAATTGAAAAATCAATTTATTTCCTGCACGCTCGCCCGGTCTCGAACCCCGACTTACCGATTTTGAAGTCCGAGGTTCTCACCACTGAGCCACCACTGCTTTTATCGTCCATTAGCTGTTATCAAAGATTCACGGGTCATTAGTCGGTGACCAATCATTAGAAAAGCATTAAAGTTATCGGCGAGGACCTAACCGATTTTGATGCTTTCTTGATTTCATTTATTGTCTCGCTGTTAGAAATAATTATGTAAGGCTTTAGAATTTCGCTTTTAATCAAACTAATGTTTACTTGAATAGACAAATCGCGTGAACTACTGGTTCGAATTAAATAATAAGTTTTTTGTCGTCTTCGGTAAAAAGATAGCCTGATGGTATAGTGCTGCCATCTGACATGAATATTTGCAGAGGCGTAAGGTATGCAAATGATTACCAAATGTATTGCTAACTTTAAATGATATGGGATAAAAAAAGATTGACGAGAGGGATTTGAAAAGGACTGGGAGAAGTAAGGAGAATGATACGGGCCTCCGACTCCCACACTTACTGTACAAAACACAAAACCATTCGCTCGCTACTATTTCACCTCGATCTTCCGTAGGTGTGTGGTAGGTTCCCTGGTGCGAGCTGCCAATTCGTGCCGAAGCGTGCTTAATTCAAACGCATAACGTACACTCAATAATTTTTTTGTTTTTTTTTTCGCTGAAGGTCAAAGGTATATAACAAGATTTTAAGATCAATAGGAACGAAGAAGCAATGAATATTTAATGTCGCAAAAGGGAGAAAAAAATTATTTTGCTCGGGAAATGAAATAGCGTGGGTTACCCACCAACAAATAACACACTAACACTTAGTCAATATAAGAATCTTGTTTTTTTATGCCATAAGCTGGCAACTGAGTGGAACGCCTGATGGTAAGCGATCATCACCGCCCATGAACATTCGCAGAGGTAGTGCTTCTACGAATGTGCAGGCCGCTTTTAAGGGGAATGGGATAAGAAAAGGATGCACAACTGCGAAGGATGAGGAGAAGGAAACGGGCCTCCGGCTCCCCCACTCACCGTACGAAATACAGTAACATGCTACTATGTCACAACGTTTTTCTGTCGTGGTGTGGTAGATCCCAGTGCTAGCTGGACCAATTCATGCCGAAGCGTGCTCGGCTCCCATATAAAAATATAAATACCACACCACATGTAAAAGTAAAATTATGAAGATGAAAATGTAGATTTAACTACAACGACATGCTAGTCTTAGCTTTTGCCGGGATAAACATAAAAAGTTCAGCTAATGTATCTCTGATATGATACTGCGTTCTTTTGTTTGACTCATTATACACATACAAATAATGAAATTCAAAGCAATTCAACTTTCAAACTTCACATTTGTTTGATGAAAATTTCATAGCCTAATTTTCAATGACACTGACAATTCTATTTTGTTCTATAAAAATATTAGCTGTGTTTTTACTCAAAAATAAATTAATTTCAGTGACGGTGCTTTAAAATGTTGGGCCACACGATAACTGAAAAGCACGTCAATACGTCAATTGTCGTTGATTCAATATTCAATAAAGAGGGAACCATTTTGTATTTTTTATTTTATAGTTTGTTACCAGGAAGCGTTGAAAGCGAGTTACGAAATTACTACGTTTCAAAATTCTTAATTGAGGGAATGAAAAGAATTTTCTCTAGTGACTCTCAGAACTCTGTAGTTAATTAGTAAAACTTTTTCCCTAATAACTCGGTTAAAAATTTAAAGGGAAAGCTTCACTCGCGCAGAGTGACTTAACAAAAGAAAAATCACGGTATTACTTGGAGAGGTAAAGAGTGGAAAATCTCGTTGATCATAACCGTTGTGTTGTGACACTTTTGTATAACTGTATATAATAATAAAATATGCAATTTTTATTTGTTGTAAGCTGTGCATACACACAAGAAAGCATGGTATTTCTCTCATCCAAAATTCAAGACTCCGATAAGCCTTCCATTGTCCGGTTTAAATGAATTTCTTTATATTATGGTGTGTACCGAAAATATTTACTTGCGCGATTTAGATATAATTTATCGCTTCATAACTTTATAGCTTGATGTTATACTATTGAACTATAATTTTAAACACCGTAGTTATATTACATAGTATCTTCATCTTAGTTTGTGAATTCTTTGTACAAAACAAGTTGAATTAATTAGGGATTCAGTATAGTACTCTTAAAATATCAAACATGTGTGTTTAGTATCATCGTTTGTTATGAAAATCATTGTGACAACTTATCATTATGAATAATAAATATATAGTACAAATAAAAACTATGTGACAGTTTTAACAACAAGCAATGACATCTTATTATGTAAAGAATAATACGATTTAATACTCACATTATAATGAAAAGTAATAAATTTGACAGTAAATATTCAACTAGTTTGCTTATTTTTTTAATAATTAGTATGTCGTGAAAAAAATACACACAGTTTAAATTTCT
Organism: Zerene cesonia; assembly: GCF_012273895.1. Lineage (NCBI taxonomy): Eukaryota > Metazoa > Arthropoda > Insecta > Lepidoptera > Pieridae > Zerene > Zerene cesonia. The sequence goes on from NC_052119.1 coordinate 9,127,208, forward strand.
ATCATGCAATCTTTAACAAAAAATGTATTAAACTGAATTTTTTTAATTTTTAAATTTTTCAAATTAGTTATAATTCCACAATAAAGTCGGCTTTTCAGCAAGTCATTAAACCATAAAAACCATTACTAATTGTATTATCTAATCTCATCATTTTTGTTATTTAAAAGCTCTAAATACTATTGAAAACAACACGACACCAGATATCTATCTATTAATGCTATAGGTGTCTTGGTGAAGCTATCGTAGCTTCAGTATTTCTACGACCCGCGAACGTAGCAAACGTCTACGCCGCTACGGTGCCCTGCTACGATTAATTTCGTTTAAGTGTGTGTGTAGTTGATATAATTTGTGTAAACTTAAGTTATTGAACTTGAACGTATGGTGAGTGTAGTTATTTTTATAATGGATATAAGCGATGTTGTTGATCGTTTGTATATGTTATAGCGACGCGTATTTTTGTTGAGTACGGAATTTTTTGGAAAGTTTTTCTGTCTTTATAAAATAATTATTTTTAGGTTTATAAATATTTAAAATTACCAATCATTCTTTTGTTAATTTAAATTAATATTTTCACTCTTCTATATAACCTTTTTTCTGTATGAATTAGGTACATTTATATGGTTAATTTTCGGGTGAAAAATTACATCTTATAAAATGTTTGTAAAGTTCAATGAAGTATTTTTTCAATATATTTATGCGATAGTAATTCTGTAAACATGGCATTAAATGATAAGGTTGTCATTTGAATTAATTTTGAAATATTTATTGGACAGTTAAATGAAAGTTTGACATATCCAATTAAATATCACAACGCCCAGTTGTATTTCACGTGGATAATATTCCAGAGACCGATTATTTTACAATCAATAGACTTCATAAACGAGCAGATAGATTTTATATAGTACCCCATTATTAAAATTTTGTTTTACGCCACTGTATGATGCACAGTTATTTGGCATAAATTACAGCTAACAATTAATAAAATACCCACATACAAACGACATTAAAACGTAAACAATATCATATTATTCATGAGTTATAAGAAAGGATATTCATATTATTTCTTATACCTTTACCATATCGATATTCTACGACATATATAACAGTTAAGATTGCGGAAAAATGCTGGAGAGCCCTATCCTATACCTCATGAACTTCAGGCGGGTTACCATGAACGTCTAAAATGGTGTTATTTCCTAAGCGATCAATTATAGAGCTATCTATGCAGGTCGTCTAGCTCTATCGCCTTCAAATACCGTATTTGTAGTGCATAAAAGGCGCCGTGATAACTCACTGGTCTTCACACTGTGATATTATGTGTATCTAACTAGCTGCGCCCCGCGGTTTCACCCGCGTAAGTCCGTATCCCGTAGGAATATCTGGATAAAAAGTTGCCTATATGTTATTCCAATTGTCCAACTGTCTACATAGCAAATTTCAATGCAATAGGTTGAGTACTTTTTGCGTGAAAGAGTAACAAACACACACACATCCTTACAAACTTTCACATTTATAATATTAGTAGGACTGCAATCGCTGTGTATTTTCAATAGCGTTATAATATGTTTTAAAGTTTGTTTATCATAAACTTGGTTATTGGATTTCTGTGTATTTTTCAATTCACTGGCGTCATAAATAGCTAGGTATAGGAATGGAAAACGCCTTCATTAAAAGCTTTGTTAGATAAAATGCGTGCTTATCGCGTATCGCGCTCATCTGACGCTATGTCGCCGAATTGTTTTGTAGTATGTCTCTGTCAATCACACAGCGACAACGCACGCTAAGTACGCGATCTGTTTAACAAAGACTTAAGACTTACACAATAAGGATTGACATCAACAATGGATGTTTATTAAAACAATCAGTTCGTTAGTCACGCCAGAGACATGTAGATTAGACTTAGTTCTATTATATTTTAGACTGTTAATACATGGAGTGGATAGTCTTGTAGAACAAATTCAGTGGCACATTAATTAACCCCAACTTGGACGAGACTTCGTTTCGATAAAATGAAACTTTATAATGTACAAGCTCGAATAATCCTATTTTATTTACCCGTCTATTCTTTACTCGCTTCGAAATTTGATAATTGAAACTAGATTTCAAATGGTTATTGTATAAACGTTAATGAAAAAGTTTTTCTCAGAACTGATGCACAGTTTCCGACTTATATAAAGGCAATAAACATAATTTTTTAGCTTTACGTATTCAGATTTTTTTGTAATCAAATAATATTTTGTTTTTATTTAACTACGTACCCCTCATTCTTCTATAGATAATTTTAATCAAGTAATTCATGATAAAAAGTTCTATACAAAATGCCTTCTAATTATATTATTTTATAACCTAATGGTAAGCGCAAAATAAACAGATATTTGAATCCGATATTAGCTTATCTTCCTTTACTCAACAAACTTTTTAATTAACTTTTCTATAGGTAAAACGTTTTTTACTCATTTATTTCTAGAATTTAACACAGGAACAAATTGAGCCAGCTAGTTTCGGGGAAGCTTCGAGATGCCTGTTTCCTCACGATGTTTACTTCACCGTAACAAGCAATTCTGATACGGATAATGCGCATATAAATTAAAAAATTGATTTAAGTTCCGCACGCTTGCCTTATCTCGACCCCTGCATCAAATAAAAACCTTTTCTTTAACTCCGAGGTCCTTAACGCTGAGACTCCATAGCTAAGTTCCGTGTTCCCTAGTGGGGTATGGGGCATATGATATTCATCTGTTTCACAAATGGATTTTATCTATGAACAAGTAGGTGATCAGCCTTCTGTGTCTAGCCAGACCGAGACATTTTTTTGAGCGTCTCCACCGGGAAGCGAACCCAGGACCCCTCGGCTCTACGCTCACGCGTTAATCCCAAGGAGGCGGTCGGTCGAGTCGCCATAGCTTTTTACTTGCTTTTACCTTCTATAAAAATAAACCAATTAATGCCAATTTATCTATTAGCTACATTAACTAAGGGACTGCTCTCCGTAACTCCGATATACTAACAAATAAACGGACGTCACGTAACCTGATTGTATTTCCTTGCTTCTTGAATTATTTATGTGATCGTATATTGATTAAATATTAGTCACTTGCGTATTCGTGTTAAATGTATTAGTGAATACTGACTTCAAATGCTGTTTAGTGAGAGTTGAAGAACTCATTCGTATCAAAGTATGTAAAAAAGAGACATTATTATAGAGTTCTTTGATAGTTGACTATGGACAGGATCATTTCAATGGTAAACTGTTTAATGAGGCATGAAAATGGGTGCTACTTATGCAGTATTCAATTAAGTTGTAATAAAGTACACGTACATTAAAAATAGTACCCATAGTAAAGTGTAACAATATATCGTTAGTAATTTTGTATATATAAAAGACTATAAGTACACATAAGACATCTTTCTAAACCATTGAAACGTTATTTAATTATATTTTACCGGAGATGTATTATTATACCGGAGGCCCGTTTCCTTTTCCTCACCCGTCCCATTCCATTCCTTCTTTCCAGTCGTTAATCCATTCCTTTTCCCATACCCCAAAAAAGCGAGCAGCGCATTCGCAGAGGATCTACCTTTGCGAATGTTCATGGGCGGTGGTGATCGCTTACCATCAGGCGAACCACCAGCTCAGTTGCCCGCTATAACATAAAAAAAAAAAATTATTATTGAATAAGATGTATCGTACCGTAATTTGCAATCACAAATCAACAATTATAATATTATACTAGCTGCGGCCCGCGATTTCACCCGCGTAAGGCCGTATCCCGTAGCGAATATCAGGATTAAAAGTTGCCTATATGTTATTCCAGTTGTCCAGCTGTCTACGTACTGAATTTCATTGCAATCGGTTCAGTAGTTTTTGCGTGAAAGAGCAACAAACACACAGACACATCCTTACAAATTTTCGCATTTATAATCTTAGCAAAATAAGATAATAACAAATACAGATACAACTTATACATAACAATCATTTTTACAAGCCAGCATATGAAAAATAAAAGAAAAAAAGATAGAAATGACGTGACGTCAACACAGCAGTATACACAAAAACAATTGTACAAAAACGTACAGCCTGCTCCAGTTTTGTCGAAAAAATCGTGGCTCTTGACAGCCTCCTCCGTGTGCGCCGCTTAAATAGTTAATGCCACGTGAAAACAACGTATCTATGTGTGAATTCTCTTGAAAATTCGAGAAAGGTCCATGATATATATATATAGGTGTATTTGTCCATATAAACATACAAGTGGTATATAGGTATCTATCCTTACTAACAATATTCTAAATGCGAAAGCGTATGTGTCAGTCTTTCTTTTATATCGCGACGGAATTTAGGGTAGGATATTTGTTTGTAGTTACGAGGCTAGAGAGTGGCATAGACTCCTTTTTCCGTAGTGGAATATCTCATTTCCATGGGAGTAATCTTTAATTACACACAAAACAAATTGTTAAATGCTATTTAAATGAAACCTAATAAAATGTTATTTTACAGGATTGTTATCTTAATGGTTTTAACTGGGAGAATTTAAAATATATCAGATAAAAGTGCAACTTTGACAAATTGCAAAGAAATATATTATATTCAATATAGTTTCCAATAACACTGAATAAATAAATAAACACAAAATTTCAACAAAACGAAACCTCCACATTGCTTACAAATAACATAATTCGATTAACATTTCAATCTCAAGTTAAAAAGAGTAGCTAGATCATTACCGTTTATTTTTAAGCAAACCAATAACACTATAAATTCATCATCATCATTAGCCTATATATTATGTTCCCACTGCTGGGACACAGGCCTCCTATGAGGGTTTACGCCATAATCCACCACGCTGGCCAAAGGCGGGTTGGAAGATGTCACATGTCGTCAAACTTTTGATTATTAGATATGCCGGTTTCCTCACGATGTTTTCCTTCACCATTTTAAGCAGTAGTGATGTTATCTATTTGCGCAGATAAATTGAAAAACTCATTTATTTCCTACTCGCTCTCCCGGTATCCAACCCCGACTTAACCATTTTGAAGTCCGAGGTTCTCACCACTGAGCCACCACTACTAATACATCGAAAATCAGTTCAATTTACCAATAATAAATATCATACTCTCTCTTTTAATCGAACAACCTCGCTACACGTTATGGCTCGAATCACATTACAGCTATTATTTCCTCTGGGAACCACTTTATCTCATATTAAAGAGGTCACGCTGAGGATATCGGCTTCACTCATATTATATACGATACCCGTGTTAGACTTATCGCCTGCAGAATTGTTGTTTTTCGCGATTAAAAAGTGACATTTATTAAAAATATCCCAATGAAATTATGAGAAAAATCTTATACTGCTGATACTTCAATATACTACAGAAACTGTTTCTGTAATTTAGATGTTTAAAAAATTCAAAGAAAAGCTGCCTCAAACAATAAATTACACTGACAATAAATGGTAAAAAAACCGTACCGAAAACTTATACAACTATGAAAACATATTTAAACTAAATATCATTCTTCGGTTCTTAAATGTTTGAGTGAATCTTTCTATATATACATACGCGAACATAATTTACCCCTACTCAAAACAAGAAACACTTTTATATTAACAATCTTTTCTATTCCACAACACTCGAGTACCACCAAAGAAAGGTGTATAACAACCTTCCTCCTTCCTTATTTTCAACAATTCTTCATCAGTCTTATAAAACGCTTATGTAGGGACACAGATCCAACACGCAGAGGCCATCAATATTGTGAATGTTGTTTAATTTTAGAATGAACTAGCGGTTCAACCCGGCTCCACCCGTGGTACGTTTTTCCTATCCATAAAAATCTTCTATGTTCTAACGTGTCGTTTTCGAGTTTTGCGATGCCAAACATAATCTTACTAGATAATTAAAACCAAAATTTTTTTTTAAGTAGAAATTCTTACATGCGATGGAATGACAACTATGTATGTATTTATTTGCAAATATTTCCTTTATATTATTTTCCTGATACACAAAGGTAATAAAAATAAAAAATGACGTAGAACCGTTCTCACATAATATAGGTACTCTGAATCCAGGTCATGATTTATTTGATAGCCGGCTCTCTAAGGCTTTGCTGTAGAGCCTATGTTCTTAGAAAGATTTATAACATCTTGTTTTTAGATGTTACTATAAAAGTGTTTTATTAGTAACATTTCACTGCTCATGTGATCTGACTGCATAATTCTATTTTAAAACAGTTTTTTTCAGGTATCCGACGAATTTTAAAAAGAAATATCATTGAAAATAAAAGCTTTATCTATGCTTTTAAACAGTTATATAAATAAATTTATTTTGCCTTTACCACACGAATCTGTCACTAAAATTTTCTTTGGTAACCTTTCAATCAGAAAAATCTAGCAATTGATCATTTTATTATCAAAATTTTATTATGTAAATGAATAGTTAATTCACAATGCTTGTGCAGATATATCTATGTACGTGTTTGTAATATATATATCATCCAATTACGAAGCTGTCGGCTGGAAGGCTGCATGTCTCAGGATGTTTTGTAATATCCAACGGCAGCAAAAATTCCGATATTGCATTCGATCCTTCATAATTTTTCCCGCTCATTTAAAAGCATAATTGAGCTGTGAAATTCCGAACAGATTGTTTTATATTTTTTATTTATTATTAATTTTGTAGGATATGGTATATGGAAGGTTATGCGTGTGTATCTATGCTAATAGTGTATAGTTGTAGAGTTTGTTATATTGAACGCGCGTATCTCAGGAACTTATGGACCGATTTAAAAAATTGTTTAATCTTTTGATATGTACCATATATGTGATAAGGCATAATTTGTGTACCATGGGCGAAACCGGGTGGGACAGCTAGTTTTTCGATAACTTTTTGTAACGTTTATTGATTCTATAAGTATATCAAAGTAATACTAATATATTTCTAATGATGTATATAATATTACTGTCTTAAATGAAAATACTATTTTAAACATTTCAGTATGATGCTAATTCGTTGTGAATTGAAACACATGCTTATACATACATAAAGGCTTATTTGATAATTGTTGTACCAAATATCTATTGCATTGTTTTGTTTAAAGAATATAATCGCTTCTCACTTCGGTAAAGCGGGTCATTTTGTAAAAATAACGATGCAAATGTTATAAATGCTGATATTAACTCACAAATTTGAAAACGACAGTATTAATAATAAAAGCGGATATTAATTTCATTAAATTGATTCGGCATTTAAGCTGGTATCGGTAAATAATTGAACGCATCGGTCTTCTTCCAACCGATTTAATGCAATCATCTGATTACACGCGTACGTTTAATTTTACATTCAATAATTATTCATATTTTAACTTGAAAACGAGAAACTGATTCAGGAAGGAGAATAGAAGTAGGATTTTAAAAATTACTCGCTGTCGCCCACAGTTTCGCAAGCGCGGTGTTAATAAATTTTAATAGTTCAAACTTTCATCCACTATTTTATGCCCTTAGGGGATGATTTCATGAACTTACTATAGTAGCGGATGCCTACGTCATAACATCTATCTTCATGCCAAATTTCAGCCCGATCCGCCCAGTGGTTTGGGCTGTACGTTGATAAATCACTGTGTCAGTCTACCTTTAAGTTATACTCGTATATACTTAGAAAAACTATCCTATGTCATTTTCCGGGTCACAAACTATCTTTGTGCCAAATTTAATTAGATTCAGTGAATTAAGCGTGAAGAAAGACACACAGACTTACTTTCGCATTTATAATAGTAAATATATCCCATATTTATTCCTCGCTGGACCATAATCCGTTTGATCCAAGCGAAGACCGCCTGCTAACAGCCCGTTTCAGATATAATAGCATTGTAGCATTGTCTGAAATGGGATACTTGGTTTTATCGCTAACAACATATAATATTTTAAGACCGTTACTGTATTAAGGAGTTATTAGAACACAATGCTTTACGACTTTTACTTGTGTTTGTATAGATATAGGGCATATTATTGTTTGATCCGTAAGGCTGTACCTGTTTATAAAAGTACCCGCTTTAATTAGGATGTTGACAAATGGAATGAAGACTCTTTGTAAAAAACTTGAAGAGAAACTGAAAAAGCAGTAAATAATGTTGCTCAATGCCGCCTTATCGTTAGTAATCTTTACTTAGGGACCTGTGTAGGCGAAGACGTAGAAAAGGTCTAATTAAATCTTAAATAACTTTGTAAAACTGTAAAGTTCGTTAGTTTGCTTGGTTGAACATACTTATCTCAGGAGCCCTTGATTCGGATTGGAGATTAATTATAGGGTCTAGAAGTACGTTATTACAGAAAGCAATGGGCTATATAACATCATGAGGAGCGATGTTATATGAGGCTCTCCTCATAAAGGAGGAAGGAGGATATGAAAACATAAGGAGTGACGTAGCTATTAAAATTGGAAACTGTGGAAAAATATATTTTTCCAGGACACACTAAGGGTTACAACCTTTTTTTTTACGTGACAACGTCTTTTAATTCGACAGAGCCGGCTGCATGCACCAAGAAACATGACTCCTGCGGCGTAACTTCGCTCTGACGCGAAAAGGTTTGAGAGCGCAAAACGAGCAACAAAGAGGCACAATCGGCTTCCGCGTTCAGCAGCGTTCCAAATTTGTCCATTCCATGAGTATTTTCTCACGATGTTGTCCCTCTCAACTATCGTCAGTAAACCGACTTTACAAACAACCAATTTTTTAGTTAGAAAAAGTTGTTATTACTTTTTTGTACTATATATATGAAACAAACATAAGCCGAGTTATAATACTCATTGGATAAAGAAACATATTAGAAAATAAAGAATCCTCAAGCTCATAAGAAATAAAGCCCCGAAAAAGTATAATAATAAATAATAAAAATTCTGTATTGTACACAAAGAAAGAACAATACAAAAGATACAATATGATAAAAAATACACACAAGTATATAAGTTGGATAACGTATATTGATTTCTTGAAAACTAAAGTTAAGATTATAACCATAGCACTAAGTACATTCAAATATATACTTGTTTTAATACATTATAAATAAAGTAAATTTAATTAATTGTTAAGGTAATTTACAATGTTAGCTCTATTCTATTTAATCTTAGAACTGTTATCATTTAAACTTATAAACACGACTTTAGTAGCCTTCTTAAAAAAAAGATTCTAAATCAACTTTCTATAAATTACCAGAAACAAAAAAAAGTAATAGAAAAAGTCACTCTACTGAACCTTTTTAACATCAACACATACGTATTTAATTCATTTATCATTAATATAATAAACTCACTGTTTCTCTCAAAGTTAAGAATTTAATTACACCACTCCAGCGAAATTTCTTAAGCTGTTTACGCTACAGAGGGTATGAAAGAAGTATTCATACGTATATGAACATGCGAAAACATAATACTCCGGGCACATTTGAGTATTTATTTATTCCGAGCTTTAATACAGGGATACACTCGGAAAATCTTACAACTACTCATAGAAATAGAAAGAGTAAAACTTTTTACACGGATTTAGAGGAATTTATTATGTAAGTTTGCTTAAATTGATATTCTAATATCGTGAGAGATTATGATGACAAATTGGTAACAAGTAACAAAAAATGAGTAAAATGCAAATCAGAACACTCTTATTAGTATTAGGTATATAATTGTCATTCTGTAAAAATATCGATAGAAAAATTATGAAAAGTAAAAACCTATAATTGATTTTAACAAAAAACTGAGCTGCCTTCAAAATGTCAGAACTTGACCAACATTTAATGGGATTCCTTGTGAAGTACCAGCTTTTAATTAAAAAAATAAAAAAAAAATCCTGACAAATTACAAGGAAACAAACTCAAAAATTGCCATCGATCTAATATCCTCTTCCTTTATTGGAGTCAGTTGAAAACGCTATCGCGAGTCTACTTGCGACATAAGAGTGAAATAAAATAAAAGCAAGGGTCTTCTTATAAAAATAAGAAAGTTCAATGATTTTTATTTCTTTCATATTCTCAACATTATCATTAACTTTGAATGTGGGAGTCTAGCCTGCTGTCACTTTCATTGCAATTTCCATTGATTTCATGCACCCCAAAAGAGAAAAAGAATCTAGCATTCTTTAGCATGTAAATTTACGGTTTTTTGTACAATGAGACCCTGAAGTTCGTATCTTTTTCTCCATGTCGTCATAAAATAGGGCAAGACATGTGCAGAGAGTCTACCTCTGCAAACATTAATGGGTTGGTGGTCGCTTACCATGACCGCCATCTCAACTACTCGCAATGACATAAAAAAACATGAAATGATATAAATTAAATTACGATTTTCAAATATTATAATGTTAATATAATGTACAATAGTCCAAGAAGAACTGAATAACCAAAAAGCTAATTATCTACCAGTGATCGGGCTGTAATCAAAATGTCGACTCAGTAACTGAATTGCTAATAATGAACTGGAGAGGTTTAAATAAAGCGATTCCTCCGGGATTCGTTCCGCTGAATTGGTACTGACTACAGCCGTAATACCAGTGTGGGATGAACAGAGATATTGAAGTCGTCTAGCGCTGTCACTCTCCCACACTGGAATTACCCCTGCTTTAAAACATCGCGGCAGCCAAGAGGATGACAGTTGAGGATTTAAACATTGTGAAATTATGTTTAAATCTCAACTGTAACCATTTTTGTTCTGTAATATAATGCCTTTAATTTAATAAATTTTTTTGTAGGTTATAATCTATCATTACGTAATCGTTCAATTGTAAAAATGGTATTCGATATGGTTAGTTTAGGTTCGGTTCATTTAAAAACTGTATAGGTGTAGGAACTCCGCGAAACGGCTTGCAACTTGCGCTCACGGACGCTTGGGAAAAGTAAATACGAGGCATGAAACATAACTACGATATATTCGGATTATAGTCTAACGAAAAATACTTCAGATGATACTGAAGATGATGTATCATCTTGTTTAATCGGGTTTTTATATAGCTCCTAAAATAAACTGCTTAATTTAAGTAAACTCCCTGAAATAACAAAAACCTCAAAGAACTAACCCAAGAAAAAACCTTAGATTTAAATCTCGCGATCATCGCGAATACTTGTACAGTGTTTTATCTAGACTGAAAAAAAGGTAAGAGCGATAAAAAGTATCTCAAATTCGAGCAACATCCATTATGGAGATTTTAAGTAATTAAAAAATGTCCGGGTCTAATCAAATCCGTCAGAGGCAATTGAATTAGCCACTTAGACCTTTTATCTGTACCTATTTATCGACCTACCTTATTCAAAAGTTAAGGTATCGGATAGCGATATCCCCTTTAAAGCCCTGAAGTTATTACTTCAATTGAGGTAATACTGATTGGGCTACGTAATTGTTGGAATACTTCTTGGAATAGATACTCTTGATACAGTATTTATAATTGAAAATGGTAAGGATATAAATATAAAAGAGAACATTTATATTTGAAGCAGTAAACAAGCACGATTCGACATACGAATGCTAACACGGAAAAGATGACAAAAAAGCTTTTTCATTGTTTTTCTCAGTCCATTAATTTGATTAAGTCGTCAAACCTTTAAGGAAAGGAAATAAGATTCCTTATTACATTTGAAAGCTGGTTCCTCTTGTGTGGTTCCATTCAAATATGGTCCGTTCAGTTTTGACAGTTATACATGTTTTGTTGAAAATAATTATTTATTCAGTTCAGATCTATAAACCGTACTAACCTCTAACACCACGATATTCGTTCAAATAAATCTCCAAAAGCGCATTGATGCATTCTCTTACACACCACAACGTACCCATTGAACTATTTCTATTTTAACGTTCGTTTATTTCTGTTTTAAGGTTTAACTCTTTTAATTTTTTTTTTTAATTTTTTATTTGTATACTAGCAGAACGCTCTGGCTTTTACCGTGGTATTTGTGTAGCTTACAGCACTCAAGGATCACCTATATAAGGCAAAATAAATTTTTAATTCAGTTTCGTAGTTCCTGAGATACTTTTTTCTAAGTCATGGTCGGAAATAAAGCTGGTTGGTCTTCTGGTGGTAAGCGCTACCACCGCCCATGAATATTTGGAGAGACGAAAGGTCCATTGCAGACTTTACGCCTTAACAAATAGATTGCTGACTTTAAATTGGGAAGGATAGTTATAGGAATAAAGAAAAGGACTGGGAAGTGTAAGGAAAAGATTATGGGCCGGCGCGATTGATGCACTCAAAGAAAAAAACTGAATCTCTTTAGCTTTTCTAGTATAGTACAGATTCACAATTACTCACATAAAAATTGTATAAAACGATTAAAGCACAACACACGGTTGCAAAAATATTTAACCGAGTGATAGGTTTATTACAAACAACATTCCATTCCTCGAAGAAATCAAAAAGAAAATTGGGTTAATTCACAAAAAAATGAGACCGGCTGTTACAGTCTACTTAAAACAAGCAAGCATCCAGATTTATGTACCCATTCCTCTATATTCCAAAATTACGAAGAAGTAATTACTGATGTTTTATTTGAATAAAGACACTCTGATGGCAACTGATTGATTTTAAACATATGTCGCGCCAGTCAGAGTTTTGTATCTTATCGACTCGAGGCTTATATTGATTTAGAAGACGTTACTTGTATGTATGCAGAACTTGCTTTTGACTATGATGAAATCGTAGAACCTACGAGGTTAATATACAATTAAATACTAAAATAATTAAAATCCTATATAATAAATGAGCTCGTGGTTAGCAGCTATTTGTCATATTAGATAGTTCTCGATGGATAAACACTAACAGAATGTCATTAGCTACTAATTGGTTATTTAGCGGCCGCCGGCGGCTTCTTCTAATTATTCTGTAATTAAGCTGTCATGAAGCCTAGCTGTATTGATAGCTTCAAGGACTGAATTATGAAATATGAAAGTATTAAATGTGAGTATAATAATTTCTGCTTTATATAGTTTTCATCGTCCATTGTCTATTTACTGAATATAAGCTATTACAATTATAAATAAAGTTTAAAATAAACTATAAATACACGCTTTAATGATAGTTTCAACTATTACAACAACAACACAATTTATGGTCCACTTGTTCTTGCGAAGAAGATATGTAAGAAAACTATTTAACAATGGCGATCCTATTAAGGATAATAAGATAAACTCATGATATTATTGTATTGTCATCGATACTTGATAAATGTACAAAGTTTGAATTAAATCTTTAAAGTGGGTCAAAATCAAGTCTAAAGGAGTCGGTTAAATACAAAATACAGGAAGACTGAATGAAGCTTACAAAACGTGTAAATGATACTACTGTATTACATAAAATTCAAAATATATATTTATTCAATCTAACATGACTTGGAACCTGTTGTTTATTAAAATTAAGCTTCAAGCTCAACTGAAACAAGAAATAAATTGCTTAAATAAATACACATCTTGTAATTAATTAATTAAAAAAACACATTTACATTTCTATAACTGATAAGTAGAAAAGCATAAGAGTAAAAGCCAATATAAAAATAGTTTTATCCGTAACAACGATTACTTAATAAAAAAACAAACGAAAAATTAATTGAACCGAACATTGCGTAAACAGAAATTCATTATAATAGAATTCTTGATCGGAAGCATTGAAATATTATTTTACACGCAGATTAAAATGCCCAGGCGTCGATAGCAGGGTCTGACAAGAGCCTCTTTAATAAATTAATGTCTGACCTTTTGATAAAGTTCAATGAAAGTTGGGACAAATGCTTATAGTGAGTTTATTGTCATTTTAAAAGCATTACGCGTGACATTACTATGTTACTCGAAGTTTGCTGTGATGTATTTCAATTTAAAATATGCTTGCTTTAAATTCGGAGTAAGTCTTTTAAAGATGTAACATACAGACATACAGATGGCGGAAAGTGACTGTTTTATACTATGTGTATACATATTTTATACCACATCAATTCAAACTATTACTATATCATTATTCCATATTGTATTTATATATGTTAAAAGAACCATAATATTTATTTTCGATAAACAATATGGTATTATAAAATAACATAAGATATGTTAATTATTATAAATGTATTTTCTTTCTTTCTTTCTTTCATAATTATTACATCCTAGCGGGCCGCACCGCATTTGTCCGTGGCCTAAGTAAAGATGCAACTTTCTAATGGTGAAAGAATTTTGGAAATCGACCCAGTAGTATTAGCTGAGATAAAACAGAACATTTATTATTATTATATATTCATATTTCATTATTTATTATAAATTATCTGTTTGCAATAGAGCAAAATTTTGTTCGAAATTCAAATTTGACGTTATTTGACATTTAATTGGCATTAGAGTCCGTGAGCTGTTACGAAAATGAACATAAATAATAATAGTTAAAAAAAACTAAAAAACACGCTTTAACAAAAATCATATTTTGCAAATTGAAAAATGGAATAATTTTATCAAATTAGTGTATTGTCATCGGTCCTCAATAAATCTACAAAGTTTGAACGAAATCTGGCCGTTTAAAGTGGGTCAAAATCGCGCCCAAAGAAGTCGGTTACAAACAAACAAACATACAAACATACAGGTGAATCTAATAAAAAGAGTGTAAAAATAGAATTGAATATAGGAATAAATGTTATAAAATATACGGACATATATAACATTTTATAAAAATTTACAAGAATTGGACCAAAAAATAGCAACGTTTGAGTGACATTATTTTCTAAAAAACTGGTTCCCCACGGTGGACGTCTGTCCCACGCAGATGATAATTATACAACCGTTTCACTAATCAATTTGAGAGTTCCCACCGGGATTGGAACATTTCTAAAAATACACAAATTTATATTCTAAGTTTTATCCTGCCTGGATAATAGTTCTGCCCTTTGTTACAAACTTATTAAATCGAAGTCATTACCTTCGACTATAGAGAAGGGCAAAGTGTGTCATAATTATAGAATTACATAAGACAAATCGTCAGTGTGACTGTAATGACACAAAGGCTACAAAATTTATGAAGATAATAAAAGCTAAACACGAAAATCCATTCAGTGAATAAATTGTGATTGATGTGACATTTACTGCCTTTTGTAAACCGTATTACGTCATAGTTTCGTCATTCATTTATATTCAATAATTCGCGAATGTGGATACTGTGAGATTTGATAGTTCATATTTCAAATTCTTTTATCAGACGATATTTGTTCCCAGTGCAGGTGTTTCTACAAATATCGGGCCTCCTATGAGGGTTCAGGTCATAATCCACCACTGGCCAAGTGCGAGTTGGCAGAAGTGACATCGAGGAACGTCTAATAGTTCTATATTTCAGTTTTTCCACAATGTTTTCCTTCACCGTTTCGAGGAGTTGTGATGTGTTTAATGTGCAGGTAAATTGAGAAATTACCTTAGGATATCAAGATTCCTGTTTTATTTCAAGGGTGTATTTAATTGGGATGAAAAGTATCCTATAACCCAAATTAGCTTATACCCTGTCTGTACATCAAATTTTATGAAAATGCGTTCTGTAGTATCAGCGTAATTAACGGAGAAACGTCCAAAGAAAGAAACTTTTACATTTATAATATTAATGGGATAGTGTGATGTGTATAACATATAAGCACTAAAGAGTTACCATTCAAACAACACTTCGAAAGGGAAATAAAGAAGAATGATTGAAAATTGTAAACTAGAAAATACCAATTATATTCATAATGGGATTTCATCACCTCGCGGGCAAATGTCAAACACAGATCCGTGACAAACGGAAAATTTCTCTTTCTTTTTGCATTTTATCCGGGGAAAGCTGATATTTTCTTGTTGTTCAGATTTGGCCGAAACTTTGATGGATTTTATTTTATTTTGAGATACATGAAGCCATAAAAAAGGTTGATTTCGTATGAATTTATCATACAACACAAAGTTTGCAAATGTACAAGCGAAAATTTCGAACCACTTACTTTTTAACAAACTTATACTAAGTACTATTAATAATAATTTCGAATGAATGTATGTTTTAAAAGTTATCCTAATTTTAATTGGTGTATACGTTATACATTTACATTAATACACATTATATTAATAGTAATAAAAATTATCCTGCGAAAACAATATAGATTGTAAGCTGTGAAGTTTCTTAAATAAAAGTTTTCATAGAAAAATTCTGACCGTTAGGATAGCAGGACACCGAAGGCCTGCCTTAAAAGCGGACAGCGCATTTGAAGTAGCACAACCTCTGCAAATGCTTATGGGCGTTGGTGATGGCTTATCCTCACGTGAACCACCAGCTCAGTTATCCCCCAGGTCATAAAAAACCTTCATCAAGGCTTACTTGACGTTATCAAAAGATGCGAACACAAAGCTCGCCTCGCCATTACTTTCTCCCCACACTTTCTTACATTAAAACCTCTAAAACTTTCTAAGAATATAGATTAACTATACAGATAACTACAACTCGCACCAACTTCTTATAAGTGTCGAAATGGGGTAAGCGATCGATTCTTAAAGTTCCCAAATAGTTGTGAATCGTGACCCGAGTTCGGCAAGATTCGTTGAAATGTACAAAACTTTTAATCTCGCTTCAACGTAATAATCCTAAACCTTTCCCTAACCTTGTAAGTTGGTAACTAGGAACATGGGGTAATAGGAACTTTCGCTTTAATGGATACCAAATGTCTTGCCGATTTTGACATATTCAAACTCGAGGGTGGTTTGACACGAGACGAACCGAGGTTATTATATAAATGTGTAATGATTTTGTGGGTTTCTGAGAGTAGAACTAATTGATACACGTGTGTAAATGTATTCAAATGTACACGATTTCAGTACGACCCTGAATGTGTTTAAACAAAAATGAAAGTAACATCCATGAAGTGACTGTATTGGTGGACATATTAGCATAATTGCCAATTAATTAAAAACTGTACGTAGCTCATAATTAACAAAATGAAAAATAAAATAACGAAACACATAAAAACATTCCATTGGCAACGTATGTTATGTATGTTATGTTGTGTATGTTATGTTGAATTCTCATACAGTACGTAGCGTTCCAGCAGTTCTGCCCATAGCAGTACGTCAGAACGCAGTGGGGTTTTAGTCAGTTGGAATCCGACATAACCCACGGATCCTTGTTAGGAGCCGTGAGTATCAATATAATATATCCCCACAAAAAATACGCTATTGGATTCTAAAAAATATCAGTAAGTTGTCTTAGTCCATTCAAATGCGGAAATTAGCAATTCATTAAATTTCCATTTAATATCAATAGAATTCAAATTATCCGTTAAGCAATGTTTTTAAGAGTAAATGGCATAACTTTTCAATATATAATTAATCGGATCAAGGAAGTCTCATTGACTTGTCGCGTCAATTAACATCTAGCGAATCTTATTACATAAATTAAGAACCTGGTCGTTAGACAATTTTATTTTTCTTTTGTGTTTTGGTTTCGTGTAGAGTTTATTTCAATATTTACTTTTACTAAATTATAAACAAGACATATAATATTATCTTCACTAATATTATATAGAGGAAACTTTCGTATGTATGTAAGGTTTACACGCAAAAACCACTGTACCGATTTCAAAAATTCTTTCAACGGTAGAAAGCTGCATCTTCACTGAGTTATATAGACTTTATGTACTACGGACGAAGCCGTAGCGAATAGCTAGTTTTAATAATATAATTCTGAAGACTTTGCTCAGACGCGGTAACTTCAGTTAATACTAAACCTTTTTCATAAATTCCTTCATCGCATATACCAGATCTCTGAGTGCTGTAGTCTATACATGTATCAAAGGCGAAACCGGGGCAAACCGCTAGTTTATATTAAAAGGCGACATTCGGATTACTTGACAGAGTTATTAATATCTTAATTAATTTGAAAAGAAAAACGTTTAAAATTTGATCTTGTATTCATATTTAGATACAACATAACCCAATGTATTATAATTTTACACGAGAATTTGATCTTTGGCTAAAATTGGGTATCAGCCTCGGTGGGATTTTCGATCTCATATTCCCATATTCCTATAGATTTACGGCTTTTTTAAAGAAAACCGTTACGTTTTCGGGGACCTTGTGACAAAAAATCATTTCCCTCTTCTAAGTGAAGCCGGTATTCATATGATATGGCGTAAAGCAATTCTTAAATATATACCTTGATGAATTTAAATGATTGAATTTGAAATTATCCTGCGAAAACATTAAATGTCTATCTCTAAGTCTCTTAAAAATAGCAAGCAATCGAAAAATGCAACTTTTTCTGTTTTATTTTAAGCTAGCGGTCCACCTCGGCTTTGCCTGTAGTAAATGTTTTTTACCTCTATATTTTTCTCTCTATAAGAACCTTCCAAGTGCCATAACAAAACTTTAAAATAATTAGCCGGATTTGTTGAACCGTTCTCGAGTTTTACGTTTGGCAATAAATTTGGCGAATCATTTTATTTATATAGATAAAGATAACAAATATATCACTTTTGTATCTTCTTGAACAAATTGTCATCGCATCACAAAACAGAGATACTAATATTTCACTACATTGATCGCGTAACGAACCTGGCGGCCATTTTCTTTGGAGCACTTTTGTTGTTACAAGATACAGGAAAATAGCTTTATAACTCTTCATAAAACGAACGAAGGATTTATGGTTCTATTTTTATATGTGATATTTGGTGTGATTTTTACGGATTCCATAAGGTTATGTTTCTAGTTAAATCTATATACCTACGATACGAGCGCGGGAAAAACACCTACGTTAAAAAACATTAATATTTATGCCTATTTCTCACTACATACACGTTGATTTATAATTAATCTTGTACTACCTCTTTCAATTTGTTCTACAGTTTTGTAATTCCAGCTCTTTCTATACAGTAGAAAAAACTATTCACATTCTTATGCCATTCATGGAATTATTTTTACTTACTATTACAATTTGGAAATTAAAAACTTTTTAACGGATTTTAAACGCGATTCATTCATTATATTTTTAACCCGACGTTTCGAACACCTTACAGGGAGACAGTCTCCCCGTGACCACGCTCGCTGTTCGCGTATAAAATCCGTTATAAAGTTTTAAATTTCTAAATGTATGATACTCGCGTAAAATCCAACACAAGACAATACTATTTCAATTTGTTTAAATTCGACTGTTACGCAACACTTTGTTTTCTATTTCATGCATAATATGTTCCTATAAATACCCATACTTCGTTCAAAATAAACCGACTGAACGTTTTCACAGCGGAACGAAGTTTCTAAATGATTGCACGGACAAACAGATCGGTGTCAGGTAAGCGTCGTCGCGAGCCCAGCAACTATCGAGCGAATTATTGTTATGTAACGCTTGTTTTTCTATTTTTAATCGTTGACGTAGATCGTAGCTTCATGTCTTTAATGCATTTTGTTAAAGCGCTTGCTGCGCTTTAAAGGTTACGCGTTGATGGTATAATTAGGGAGTTCTGCGGGACGTTAATTACGTCACCTATTTTGACGTGACAACGTCTTAAATTAGGTTGCGGCTCGGAGGCACTCATGAAAAAGTGTAACGCCCGGTAACGTTACGACGAGTCACCGAACTATGATCGGTCCGCCGCGCGCGCAGCACTAGAGAATTAGGCGCATTGAATCGGCGCGTGCTTGTGTCTCTGTCTCTGTCTTTTTAGTAAACAAATAATATTTTCTATAGTTAAAATTTGTGCAATTCTTATTTTCATTCAATTCCTTGTTCCTATTGTGCAATTTAATAATATTCATATCAATAAATATTCCACCGAGAAAAAGACGTTGTCACGTAAAATCTTCGCCCGTAAAACCGACTTTACAGGCAACCATTTTTTAGGTTTCTTCTAATACCGATCTCCTTGTCACAAGTTGTCACATTCTAAATTTGGATCAAGTACGTAAATTATTTTAAATTTCGTAACTTAGTTCATATTCCAAACCTTAAAATGTCACATGTTTAATTACAGACAATGAGACAGACAATGGACAGTAACTCATTTCGTTTCCCTCTCCTTTTCCCAGTCCTTTCCCCATTCGCAGAAGCATTACCTATGCGTATGTTCATGGGCGGTGGTAATCGCTTACCATCTGGCAAACTGCCAGCTGAGTTGCCCACTATGACCTACAAAGAACTTTATAAAAATATCAAAAAACTAAAACATAAAATATAATGTAATGAAAATAATAAACCAAATCCAATAAAACGTTTAAATCAAATTAAAACGAGAACAACGTGTTCTTAAAGATTAAATTTTGCCGCCATCAATTTGAGCAATATTAAAACCGTCGTTTGAAAGCTGTAAGCGTGAATTAGAACAGATGTCTGAAACAATACATCAAATGTAATTCTATCCGCAAAATGTTTCAATGTCTAAATAAAATGTTCTCTTTAGAAATTTGATAGTAGTTGATGAATTCACATCAGCCAATGTAGAAATATTAAAATTCCAAGTGATATACCAGATTTTGCGCTTAAGGTTTCTAGACAGGCTGTCCCAGTTCGTTTCTCTCCTTGATTTAAGAGCTAAGATAAAATTAGATCCCGGGCGTTTTTCTGTTTTTTACTGTGACATTGTTAAGTGAAAACGGTCGCCTGAACAAATGTCTGGACTGAATATTGGCGTTATTAATGCCTTGCAAAGGCTATTATGTATTTACTTTAGAAGCCGAAAAAAAGAAATATACTTTTATATTACTGTGGCAGAGCTAAGCTTTTAAAACTTTCTTTTTAGTAATTACCTCTTTTTCGTTTCGTATACACTAGGCTAAAATATAAACGCTAAATGCTACTTGCCTTGCTCCTTGGTGTAGGGGCTAACAAGTGATAAGGGTCCTGGGTACGATAACCGGTGAGGACTCATATAAAAATGAGTCGGTTTGGCATGAAGTAAGACACTGATCATATTCTTGTCCACAAAAAAATCGATTATTGAAAGCCACGTGGCCGTTAATAATAAAAACATTTTTATTCGGATAAAGGGAATGAACAAACCACTAGGTTGTGTTAAATATCTCCGAATTTATTTTTCTTAGTATCCCATATAATACAACACATACTTTCCCCTACATCCTGTATAACCTAATATATATGCTGGTATATACTGGAATATTTCCCTAACCACATCCTCTAAAAACAGAGCAAAAGTTCAAAATTATAAAGCAATTCCGCAACGGAATTTCCTTCAACACGGGAAATAAAGCGTTTGAATCAATAGCGAGCAAGTTCAATGTTACCTTGAATATTTTATCAAAAGAGAACGTATGGAGGTTTTACGGATCACACTTATATATACTGTAATTAAGGAAAAGTACCTATTAAACTGCTCCAATTGACATTAATCTTCTTATATTGCTTTATGTATTTATATTGAGTTAAAGAATCAGTATGTAAAACTTCTTAATACTAAGAATTTTAGTTAACATTAACTTTTTCACTTCTACGGCTTAAATCGATTTTTGTATAATCGGTCAAAGAGATATGTATATGAAAATCGAAGCCGTTATAAGAAGGATATTCATATAAATGTGTCCCTTGTTTGGAATTGTGAAAGTAAATATTAATTATAACTGTGTGATTCGCGGGCTAAGGTCAGTTTTCTTTTGCAATATTTCTGCGTTATAGAAGCCATAATCAAATTCGTTTGAATCATTCTAATTTTTCCCATTACTAATTTAGAGGACAAGCAATCTTTCTGTATTTAATATTAGCTTTTCGCGCACGTAGGAATAAGATGTTTCACTGCGGTAAAAAGTCGTCTATGTCACTTTCTATACTCCTTGCTATCTCCGGACACAAAATTTAAATCATAATACCGCTCGATATCGACGAAAAACAAGGTCAAACAAACACACTTTCACGTTTTTAATATTAGTAAGAATTACAGTATATTACGTGTAAGTTTAATACAACCGCTTCAGTTCGTAACAAAGCCAACACAATATTATTATAGGCTAATAAATAAAACATAGAAATGCAGGCACGCCACGTCTCGCATCAAGGTATTGTTCGAGAAATATCCACAGCTTTATCTTATTCTTTTCAACAACTAACTAGCAAGTTTTCAGACCAGCGCATTCTGATAAAGTTGATAAAGTTGCACTGCTATTCCGATAGTTTACAATTCTATTATAATAAGTGGGAAACTTTTCAAATTTAGCGAAACTTGGAATGTTTCTATCCAAGAGGTGGTACTGAGTCCATGTGCTTTAGTATCATTAGATATATCAACGAAACGGACTATGCAGTTTGAACCCCAAGGTACTGAAGAACGCATTTTACGCAGTACAGTTTTTGATTGTGACACTATTAGTTTATAATACGTTAATGTTAAAAATCAAGTAAGATACATACACAAAAATCTATTGCTGTTCGTTAATCTCGCTGAAACTCGAGAATATTTGCTGGGCGGATTTTTTGATAATTTTGTTTTTTTTTTGGGTTCATAATACAGGGAAAGTTCAAAAGGAAAGCAAGAAAAAACAGATCAGAAAATTTTATGGCGTTGCATAGTTTGCCCAACAAATCAAACAGATCTTACTATAACTTTGTATTTCATTCATAATTTGATTTCAATTGAACCCAGCAAATCAACTAGGCGAACAAAACACAATAATTTCAGGCATTTACCATTAACGTTATCATTCAGTTTGACATTCTTGCTTGAATAATGTTGAATCAGATTCAATTTAATCAGAAATGAACGTCGTTTTCCTTTGTGTAAAAATACGCCGCATTATAGGCTTAAAAGGGAAAATCAAGGCTTCAAGGTCATCTATCGCAGTCCTTTATTTAATAATTTATGAAAATTTTATGTTAATTAAAGAATGGATAATGTTCGTCCATATTACAATAACACATAAATTTAAAACCGTATTATTTCATCTTATTAACGTTTATTCTTCATATCTAGACCACAATATTAGATTAACTTATCAAATTTATACATTTTTCACGTATGTATGCGTTTATCACTGAGCTCATTCTAAATGCTGGACCGATTTTGAATAAATTATAAATTTTTGTTTTTTAATATTTTTTGAATAATTGTGTGTCCTCTGATGGATTCGAGAATGGTTTAGTTTCAACATTTGTAAGTGAGTTAAGCCGCGGGTAAAAGCTAGTATACATAAAGGCGCAATTTATAACTTTGATATGTAAGGACGCGGAGGCGTACTCCATACAGTTGCAATGGGTTTTAATTGGATTTTCTCTGAAATTTTAAAATATAACCCTAGAACACATGTGACCTGTAATTCGGTGGCATTTTGCTGTACTCCCTCGACGTGTAGGCGAGTTATTCGATCAAACAGAGCAATTGCAATTTCAAATTTTAACAGTTATTTTTACTTCGAGTCCTGATAAGATTCTATGATAAACTTAGGTTTTAAATAAAAGATCGATTGTGTTAGAAATCACATTGAATAAGCTCAGACGCTCGCTCCATTTCTGATCGATTTATTCAAAAACATTTGCATTATAAATTACTAGCTGCGCCCCGCGGTTTCACCCGTGTAAGTCCGTATCCCGTAGGAATATCGGGATAAAAAGTTGCGTGTATGTTATTCCAGTTGTTCAGTTGTTCAGCAGCAGTTTAGTAGTTTTTGCATGAAAGAGCAACAAACACACACACATTATTACAAACTTTCGCATTTATAATATCATATTAGTAGGATGTAGTGTATTATTACCATTCAAAAATTATGTTCCCTGTTCTGTTTTGAATTGTTGTAATATTTTTTTTTTATAATTCATAATGATTTATTGCCTGGTTCCTGAGATTTGCACATTACATAGAACAAAAATTTCAGCTCTTTTATAATAGCCTGGCTTCGGTTTATCTTGAAGTTTTACACTAAGAGCTCAGTCGCACTAAGACGCCGTGGAAACGTTGCCGGCTACTATCCAAACAGTTCATATTATGGAAATGTCGAAATTGGCGACGTTGCCAAACCGTCATTTGACATATAGACCTGTTAGGCACGGATTTTATATCGCGTTCGTATCACAGCATACTATTATATTATCTGTGGTACCACTACTAGAATAGTAATATATAATAATAATAGCGAGTCGAGATATTTATACAAATATTCTTTATTGAATACAATTTTTTTTATTTCGACCTTGATTATTTTTATGATTAAATGAATTACAGCACTAGTATGGATTCTTCTATTTAACTTGACTCAATGGAATAGACGTGATTAAAAGAGTTCCATAGCATCGGATAGGTACAGTTTGCTTTTTGAGTTGGTGGGTCGACTGATGGTAAGCGCTACCACCGCCCATGAACATTTGGAGAGGCATAAGGCCAATTGCAGACCTTACGCCTCTACAAATGGATCGCCGACCTTAAATCGGGAAAGAATTAAGAAAGAATTGACGAGAGGAATAAAAGAAAGGATTGGGAACGATAAGGAAAATGATATAGGCCTACGGCCTCCCCCACTCACCGTACAAAACACAATAGCAAGCTATTATTTCACGCCGGTTTTCTGTGGGGGTGTGGTACTTCCGCAGTGCGAGCTGGCCCAATTCGTGCCGAAGCGTGCTCGGCAGCCACATGAAATTGTGCAAGCTAAGCCAATTGTAGAAAAATATATTATATCATTTTATCATAAAGTAAGTTTGAGACGAAGTTTTCGGGATGCTATGAAAAACTGTTGAGTATATGACTTTACTTATTTAATATTTTATTAATTTTCACATTAGCACGTAATAAAATTACATACGTACGTTCATGTGAGCGTACTTAAATAAAATATTTATAGGATTTCAGTGAATTAATTACATATCTTTTGGAAATTTAATTATCAATAATATCAGATTGGCGTTATTATTTCTGATATACTGAAACACCCAATCCGTAAAATTACTCCTCGACAAGTAAAGTGACGTGCAATAAACGTTGGAATGAACTGAAATTCGGGGCAGAATAATTTTTCAATTTGATTTCTGATCGGTTTTCTTTATGGGCAATCAACCCTCTGCGCATATACTTTTTTAGTTTCTATCAAGAACAGTTTGAGTCTGTTAATTATAATTAATAACTGTTAAAATAATTATTTATTTACAGTCAGATGTCTGTTTCTCTCTATACATTCATAATTAGTTATTGGTTAGTAAATTTGTCCGTTGGTCATTTCCAAACGAAACTTATAATAAATTCTTTATTTCAATTGCAATAAAATGCCTGACTCATATTTTACTACCTAAATTTTTCTTGTGTAAGTTATAAATATCTCGATAGTAAAAACGGACAATAATTAAAGAATGAATGTGTTTAAAAATACATATGATTATATAATCTATACATAATGTATGAAGATTACTATTTCACAATAATTATAGATAAACTAATGTGAGACAACTTGATATAGCTTGACCGACTGAGATTAAGTCGTGAACTATTCTATACTCCCAAGTGATAAGGATGTTTTGCCAGAGAAAATTTTCCCGGGCCTACTGGTTATTAATATGGAAATTAGTATCAGCTATCACACCAAAAAGGTTAATTGTTAATTAATATTAGATATTCAATTACATCATCTAATTACAGTTTAATTAAGAGAATCGTGTTTGTGTTACGCTCAAATTGTTTATACCAATATTTGTGTGAAATTTCGTAGTTGTTAAGTACTTTACAAGTTAACGGATTGTGTACATAAGTTCTTAGCCGTAGTTTAAGTTCATTTGATTCAGACTACTGTGTGAAGTGTGGATAGAAAATTCGTAAAATATTGGATTATAAAAAAACTTGTTTTTTTTATGAATTCCCGTATTCTAATTCTAAAATGTTAAAGGACTTTTTTAAATATTCAGATTTGAGATTTAATAAACAGTACCGGAATTAATTTATTTTGTAATTTTGCCGCTTGCTCAGCTGAGCTTCCTTTGGATTGAACCAGGATACAAAATAGTCTGTCACTTTCATATATATATCTATTTAACAATAACGTTATTGGCTACTATTATTGTAAATTCTAAAGTAACTCTGTCCATTTATCTGTCACTTTTCTTGTCTAAACCACTGAACTTATTTGGATGAAATTTGATACGGAGTTAGTATAAGACAAATGATAAAATGTAGTTTTTGTCTTATAATCTCCAACGAGAACGGGAACTATGCAGGAAAACCCCCGGGACAATCTTTACTTTCATTTGACTACGCGGGCAAAAAGAGTAGAAAGCTAATGATTATAAATTAGAACATCTTTCTGATAGTGAAATAATTATTATTATCACAATAAACAATTTTGAATTTCAAATCAAATCAACTCATTTCAGATCTTTGGCAGAATTTGAATTTGAATTTGAATTTTAACCGATCACTACTTCCTACAATCCCTGCCAATACACAAAGTTAGAAACTTCACGTCATAAAAACAGTACCTATAGATTTCATTATAATTGGCGCGAATCTAAAAATGCACTCTCCCGCCAAAAAGGAAGGCGTTGCAGTCTGCGCCATATAGATAATGCACGTTGAGTGCTTTTATTCAATTTACTTTCGAATACTTCGTTTCGATTCTGTCGGCTTTTATTCAATATGTTTTCGGCCTATTTTCAATTTAGATACACTATTGCCACAGTATAAATAAAAGTACACAGCAGTACAATGTCTTCCGCGACATAAAATCCAAAGACGTCTTGACAAAGTTTCGCTTGTTACAAGACAATTAAAATTCAAACTCAAACTTAAACATTTATTCCTTTAACTAAACTTCTTATAGAAGCACTTTTGAATCGTCAAATTACACAGTTATAACATTTACCACCGGTTCGGAAGGCAGTTTCTACAGAGAAGAGCCGGAAAGAATTAGTAGTTGCTCTTTTAAAATGATATAAAAATTACATTAAGTCTACATAATATGTAACATGTACATAACAATAATGCCAATGAACTGACCTGTGGTTCTTAAGCGATAACATTCCCTATATTGTCATCTTCCATATATTCATTAAATATAAAGAAATAATAAATAATTAAAATCATTTTTTGAAACCACAACAATATCAATCTAGTTTTTTGTTTTCAAATTCAATTATAGTACTGTATTATATATTATAGTGATGATGACAGCGCAGATCCTCGTTAAGTGGCAATCGCTTCTCATCTATAAGGTTTAGTATAAACACAACTTGTAGTCTGGTCGTGAAGAAATCCAAAAATACCCTTCACCTCGATTCTTGGAAACAAATGGTACGAGGTTAAGTTCAACAAAATAAGATTTGCGCGGTTTTTCACCTAAACGGCAAGTTTTAGCATAAAACAACTTAAAAAAAAAAATCGCCAAATTGTGCAAAGAAAAGGTATTAATATATTTTTTTAAAATGATCTAACACCGTGACGTGTATAGTTCGGGCTCTGTCCCCCGTATCTCGCCCCTTGCCCCGCACTATTAACCTGTCTAAACGTCGTTGTTTACTGTATGCATACGTAGACTGAGCGATATTGAAACATTTTTACTGGTAATTTTTTTTATTATAAAAGATCAATTATCAATTGAAGCAGTGGTGGCTCAGTGGTGAGAACCTCGGACTTCAAAATCGATAAGTCGGGGTTCGAGACCGGACGAGCGTGCAGGAAATAAATTGATTTTTCAATTTATCTGCACATGTGGATAACATCACCACTGCTTAAAACGGTGAAGGAAAACATCGTGAGGAAACCGGCATGTCCAAGAATCAAAAGTTCGACGACACACAGATGACACGAGATGTCTCACATCTGCCAACCCGCACTTGGCCAGCGTGGTGGATTATGGCCTGAACCCTCATAGGAGGCCTGTGTCCCAGCAGTGGGAACATATATGGGCTGATGATGATGATGATGATGATGAATTATCAATTACTTTTATGTAGAACTTCAACTTTTCCACTTCCTAAAAATTGCATAAACAGATGGACGGTACGTGAATTAAAATAATAATACTAACTTTATTCACGAGGATATTAAATAGAAATTTTAATTAGTTTGCTAAAAATATACATTTAAAATCGTGTGTAAATGTGTGTGATATACATAATTGGTTATTATAGTTTTGGAATTAGATTTCTCTTTAATTCAAAACCGCGAATTTATATAAATAACATCCCCTCGCTATGATAGAACTCTGAAAATAGAACGTTCGGAAACATTCACATAACTTTATAATGGCTTATATGAAGAAATAGCCATTTAGTTATTATGACGTCAAGAAGTAATAAGCGTCAATACTGTTGCCAATAATATGACAAGGCGATAAATATAGATGGTCTATATTTAAAAACAACGTGTAGGAAGATGATACTGAAGTTTCGATAATATCTCAATTACCTCGGTACATGCCAGACAAGTGTGTGCTGTGGGTGATCTTGTTTGGTTAATTGTGTTTAAGCCAAGTGTGTAAAGCCTGCAGTGTGAATCCGTTAGTACACGATCATGCTGTTTTAAATAAATATATTTACATTTTAATTTCCATTGCCCAAACGTTTAATTATCGTAAAATCATGTATTCGGGCAATTAGAAAACTATTTATACTATTAGATAGGTAATAGAGAGGTAAAGGCTCTGTTATCTGAATAACGTGCTTTAATGGTCGTCATTCAAACCAGTGTTAAAAAAACTTTTCCTGTAACTTATACTGATGTGGGACCACTTTGACACCACTGTTTGTAAAAACATACCTGTTTAATTTATCTCCTTACTGTATATCTGTTTATATAGTAGTCTGTGTATATACTTTATTTACAATAAAAGTTTTTACTACATAAAACTATATAATTTTTAATAACTGAAAAGAAGCATTTTAATTTAAGACAATTGACTTTAGTTTCTCAATTCTATTCGACAGTAAGAGACGCCATTGTCAACAACTAATTGTGCCAAAGAAAACTCATGATTTTCCCTTTGAAGATAACTAAATTTTTAGACTCATTCTTATTTTGCACACGTACCAAGTAACTTTGTTTGAACTTTAATTAAGATCCTTTAAGTTAGAAACTTTTGTATCGTTAATTATTTAACATCGACATTTCATTTTCGGTGAAGGTTCAACATATTATATATTTCGAAAACTCTTTGAGGGATGGAATTATCTTATAAGTATATATGTAAAATTTTCAGACCTCAATCACAGCACTAGTTTATATAAAACTATTTTTATTGTATGTGGTTGTCGAGCACGCTTCGGCACGAATTGGGCCAGCTCGCACCGGGGAAGTACCACACCCCACAGAAAACCGGCGTGAAATAATAACATGCTATTGTGTTTCGTACGGTGAGTGGGGGAGCCGGAAGCCCATAACCTTTTCCTTATCCTGCTCAGTCCTTTCCTTTATTTCTCTCGCCAATCCTTTCTTAATCCCTTCCCAATTTAAAGTCGGCAACCCATTTGTAGAGGCGTAAGGTCTGCAATGGACCTTATGCTTCTCTAAATATTAATGGGCGTTGGTAGCGCTTACCATCAGGCGTCCCACCAGCTCCATTGCCGACTGTGACAAAAAAACTAGCTTTCCTCCAGCGGCTTTGTCCACGTAGTCAAATCTTAATGTGGGAATCGAGCACTCTTCGGTACAAATTGGGCCATCTAGAACCAGGGAAGTTACCACACCCCTCAAAAGACAGGCGTGACATAATAGCATGCACATGTTACTGTGTTTCGTTCGTTCTCATTCTTACATTTCTGAGTCCTTTTCTTTATTTCTCTCACCAATAGATTTTTGGAATTTTTTCATTCCACTCGTTAACTTAAGGTCTGCAAACGATGTCCAAATCTCTCCAAATGTTAATAGGGGTCGTTAGCGATTCGCATCAGAGCATCGAGCCTGTGCCAAATGTCATAAAAATAGGTTAAGTGGTTTAGGAATGAAGAAGAGTCAGACAGAGTAGCTGTTGCGAGTAACTGTATATTTATTATATAATTTAGTATAGATACAATCCATACTATTATTATAATTGTTTGTCCATGTCTCTCACTGTGTCACAGACATGACGGATGTCTGATGATCTCGCTCCTACAAAATAGCACGAACAAAATTAAAACATTTTCCGTAACAACGCAATAATGAACCTTTCACATCCATACCGTCCATCCTTATTTCCTTTCCATAATAAATGGCTGAAATCAATAATTCTATTTATGGACAAGCGTGGCGTGTCCCCCCACACTTAGCGGCCACTCGATAAATCTCCACCAATAGCCTCTATTAACCCAAAAACCGTATTTGTTTTGTAAACACGAGTTCCTTATGCGGCAGATGTGTACGTACAATTAATAAAAATTTACATCAGAATGAATAGGTGCGAACACAAATTAAAGGGTTATATTGGTTTTCTCTAATATACTTTCTATTATTTTTCTATACCATCACCTGTATGTTTGTAACCATCCGTTTAAACTCGATTTAGACCCACTTTAAAAGGACAGATTTAATTCAAACATTGTACACTTTTCAAGGATCGAGTTTATTTCATTATCCTGATTAAAATTTCTCAGGATCATGATCATCTCAGGATCAAATAATCTTACATATACTCTGTATCAGAACGTATTTTTTTTAGTTTTTTAAATAACATATATGGCCTAAATTTTACATTCATATTTAACACGTTGATTGCGTTAAATAAGAAACTGTTTCGTTAAGAATACGATAGGGATGAATGTCAATATTTCCACCGACGTACCTGAGTAGAGTACCACTACAGTTTCTTAAATGAAATGGAGCCAAGACAAACAGAATTACATCATAGTATTTTCTGGTGTTTGATTTCACGCGAGTATTATACATTTAATAATTATTATACATTTTTTAAATTTCTAAATAGAATTACATCAATCGATTAAAAGCAGACTTATCGAGTTACATAAACCAAAAAATACAGTCAAATTGAAAACATCCTATAGTTTTGGGAATACCGTACTTTTTTTAGCATCACAAAGAGTTTTTAATTAAAGGATTATATTAATTTAACTAACCGCAATAATTATCACACAAACATTAAATAATCTTCACTCCATCCGCATAAATAAGATGAAGAAAGTCGGTTTAAAACTACAGCACTCAGAGTTAAGCATCTGTCTACTTATGTCTTAAAGATTTTCCCAAGTCTTATAATAATTTATTCTTGGGATAATCTTGAGTTTTATAAATTGTATTCTCTAAAGATTAACGTTTGTTTACGAAAAAACGTCGACCAATCGAACATGCTTTGGTACTTAGTAAATTAATGAATTTTGAGAGAATCTATATAAAGTTTTATGAAGGAAAAATGATAAACAATTAAGTTAAAACGTTTCGACACTTAGATCAAAGTATAAGTTTTATGTGTCATACAAAATTTGTTTGATACGTATCCAAATATATATCCAATAGTTTTTTTTTATTTATTTATTGAGTTATTGTAAAAAACTAAACAGTTATATAAAACTTTTTTAAATTAAACGTCCTACTTCAAATAAGTATTTTGGGATATTTTACAAAATACTTTCACTGGAAGATGAATAGGAAAAAAGGTCAACGACATAATACTTTTAACCCATAGTGCTTATAACACGCATTAAACATTTTACTTCATTCTCCCTTTACTGTCCTCCCGAGGCGCTTTGTTCTCAACATCGTCACACATAAATGCATTCAAATAGAATCGTGCCATAAAAAGCTGTATACATTTATTCATCAGCCCGAACATAAAGACTGATTGTTATTTCGTCTCGAAGCAACGAGGTCCTGGCGAAATGCACTAAAATTTCAATTTTCATTTTATCCCTGGCTTATAACTTAGATGCTGCTGTGTGACCAGTGATGGGCGGCGGCGACAGAGGCTCTATTTAGATTAAATTTATTTATTAAACTAGACTTCTATTTTGTGCGGTTATAATGGGTAGCACAATAAACAGTATAAACAAAATGTTTTTATTAGATAAGCATGGACTTTTTTGACTATTACTTCACAAATTCTTTTACTGTATTTTCTATTCGTCCAGATTTAGTTTTTTTAGTTTATAATGTTTTAAGGCGTATTCCAAATTTTAGGCGTCTACAACAAAGAGGGTGTTCTATTACAATTCAGTTTTACCTATACATCTTAAAATTTCCCTATATGTCCCTTTATTGTGAACACATTATTTTTAATGGTATAGCAAGCAAAAGATCGTAAAGAAATTGTGTCAATAAACACAGGTTTTAGTGCATCGTTTTCTTCTGTTCTCAAGAGCCTTGGGCATTTAAATACATCCACGACTATTAAAGAGGTGGTCATCACCGGCCTTAAACACATGCAACTTGATATTATAATCAATACAGTTCTCGCTGTATCCATGCCAGCGGTCTCACCGCCGTCTCCCCAATTTTGTCAAAACTGTCCTTTTATTACATTAACTCGACTCCGTATTTCGCAAATGGTGACGTTGTTGCTTTTATTGGAAATTTCATTATATTCTTGTGGATACTGTAAATTTACTTATCATCGTATTGTATTTTCATATTTCAAGATAATCATTAGATTGAAGGAAGTACTTTATCTCTGATAATATTTGTCTTAATATAAGGTCATGCTGCTAAATTGGGTACCAAGTATTGTATTTTTTATGGAGTTTACAGTAATTGATGTAGAGGTATCCTACTAATATTATAAATGCGAAAGTTTGTAAGGATGTGTGTGCGTTTGTTGCTCTTTCACGCAAAAACTATTGAACCGATTGCAACGAAATTTGGTACGTAGATAGCTGGACAACTGGAATAACATATAAACACATTTATTCCGATATTCCTACGGGATACAGACTTACGCGGGTGAAACCGCGGGGCGCAGCTAGTATTTTATAATTCCAAATATATGGCACGGTCATAATTGTATTGCACTTTTTTACAGTAAAGAAATCTTGCATAGATATGCATGGCCCCTGGTGAAGAGGCCGTGGGTTATGTCGGTTTTTTACCGATTATAATATACCGATTATAATCCGTCGCCGCCACATAAGTGATTTGCCCTAGCCTTCGCCATACCACAATTTGACATAAAATATTGATCACAAATTTGTTTGAAAATATATCCCTATGTAACAATACTAACCAAAGTTCAAAAATAAATCTTAGTAGTTACATAACCTATTAAGGTTTTAATTTAATAGACATACAAACACGATCGCAATTCGTTCAAAGAGCGAACATTGAAACAGCACCAACGCTACAAATTAACAGACAAACCAATTTATTCGGTAACATCTAAATCATTTGACGTCTAAGAACATAAAGTTAGACATATAATTGGCCTTTGTTTCCATAGAAATGATATTAATTGCTTTTAGTGCCACATTTCGCTATCCTAGAGGATCCTTGGAACGTTATCTGATTAACATTATGCCATATCTTGTTTGATATTCAAATTTACATTATAAGCAAACAATATTTGGTCTTGTGAGACGATACCAGGATAATAGTAGCCTCTTAGAAATACGAAAACACATCTGTTATTTAGCATACACTCAAGCCAATTCAAATTTCTATTCCACCATTCTCATAGTCTCAGGGATACTGGGATTCGAGTTAAATAATAAAGCGCTTCACAAAATGGATTTTTTTATCCAAACTTTGTTGAAGCAATTATTTTCTTAGCTGACATTATTGAGTATATTTATTTACCTGTCTTCTAGTGTTGGTAGAATTAGTCTCAGTGTTTAATGGCTGGCCAATGGCTGCGTTTTTTGAACACATTTTTTGTTGCATTTCTAACGTATATAAATATTTTATAGACGTTACGGGTAACAACACATATCGTACGACATACGTACATATATAACTGTCATGCAATAATACTCATTTTTTATTATTTAGAATCGGTTCAAGCAACTTATTATAAACTAATGTGTAATAGAGTTTATTTTTTCCCATAATATTAAGTTATAACCAAGCTGTAAAATAAATATAAAAATGAAAGCTTAAACATTTTCTGTTCTAATGTTGATCTAATGTTATAAACAGATAAAGTTCGCCAATTCATTAACTTGTGACGGTTGTAGTTGTTTTAAAAAATGTTTAACCAATATATGGCCACGTTATCTGTGAGTGCCGTAAACATATTTTATTTTCGGGCCAACACCCGGGATTAAAACCCGGCAAATAGTTGATCAATAAATTTGAGTGATACGTGAAGTAACCGCTGAAGGTAATAATATTTTTACACCTTGTGGAAAAATAACATTTGCGTTCTGCTTTGTAGGAATGAATTACAAAAAAAAACAAAATACAATCGAGTACAAATCCCAGATACAAACAAAAACTCAAATATAGCAATATCTTTATAACAATTGAATAATTAAGGCAAATATCTTGCTTTATATTCAGATCATTTGATTTACAGCAGTTTCGTGTTTAATTCTCTAAAGCCAATACAACTAAATTGGGCATTTATTTAAATACTCGGCGTAATTTGGTGTCTCAGCTTTGACTATAAAGCTCTCCTGCCAATTTGCAATTCAACCCTTTGTTACGAATACTAACTTCAGCGTAACTAGCGAATTGTTCTTAGTTATCCAACCATTCCTGTTTTAAATTAGATATATTTTTATAGAATACTAATCTTGAAATGTAACTTTAATTATATGACAATACAATGCTTTATTAATATACTAGCTGCGCCCCGCGGTTTCACCAGCGTAAGTCCGTATCCCGTAACAATATCGGGATAAAAAGTTGCCTATATGTTATTCCAGTTGTCCAGCTGACTACGTACCAAATTTAATTGCAATCGATTCAGTAGTTATTACGTGAAAGAGCAACAAACACACACACGCATCCTTACAAACTTACGCACTTATAATATTAGTAGGATTAACTTATAAGAACACTATATTTTGCGCGCAGCTTTGGCCGGGCGGTGTTAATAAATATTTATGGTGCTAATTTTCATCCCCTATTTTATCACTATGATTGATCACTATGTCAGTTAGTCAGTCACGTTTGAGCTATATATATATATAGCTATATATAAATAGAAAGCAGGAATGATTCTTTTTCCCTCAATTTCCCAACTATCCTTAGCTGACCACTCCATATAAGCAACCTAATAATTCATTAACAGACAAATTTCACTTTTATATATAATGAAGTTTCAAAATGAATCGTTTAATAATTAAATCAATAATATTCTTAGTAAAAAACGTAGAAAATGAATATCCTACTAATAATATAAATGCGAAAGTTTGTAAGGATGTATGTGTGTTTGTTGCACTTTCACGCAAAACCTACTGAACTGATTGCTATAAAATTTGGTACATAAACAGCTGTACAACTGGAATAATATATAGGCAACTTGTTATCCCGATATTCCTACGGAATATGGACTTACTATATGGGCGTAGCTAGTATGTCATAACCTTTTTAAGAGATTTTATTTTATTTCCATATCAAACATATCTCAATAGTTTTGCACGTATCGAAGCGTTCTACCAGCTGAACTTTTCCATCAAATACATCTGTTTTCATTCAAGTATAAATCTTACTGAATTCAGCTTATATTGGAACAGTATAATATATGGAATATAATTTTACGCATCACTTCAAAACCGTTCGGCCTCTAATGAACCGTAATACATTGATTCTAAAGTACATTATAATATGACCTGACAATATTTCGTTAAAGCTGTAAATTTTTATACAAAATGCTTTTATGACTCTTTATCATATCCACAATTTGAGTAAATATTACGAACTAACTATTTCTGTTATATTACTTGAGTTTATAACGTACTAGCTGACCCGGCAAACGCTGTTCTGCCTTACTCTTATTATTTAGGGGTATGAAAAATAGATGTTCGCCGATTCTCAGACATTCCCAATATGCATACAAAATTTCATAAGAACCGACCGAAGAGTAGATACATTTTTACCAATTAAGCCTCGTTATATTAAATATCAGGGTCAACACCATGAAAACGAGGTATTTCAGTGCCAGACGGTCATTTAAGACACTATCGTTCAAATGTCAGTTATAATAACTTGTCTAGACGAGGCTTAATATATCACTCAATGTTTCAATTGGAATTCAATGGAATAACCATTAATTTTAATACGTCTTGCTTGCAAACGACAGCCTACAATTTATTGGACTTCTCAATTCTAAAAGATCTGTGTTCCTTTGTATGTGGCTAATGTATTACATCTTTCTCGAATCTCCTTATGGATAAGATGGTGGCCTTCAGCGTCTGTCAGATCGAGACTATTTTATTAGTTTCGACTGAGAATCGAAGCAAGTTATCTCTGCTCTATGATCTCTATTCCAACACAATGTACATTAATATTCTGATAGGCAACGGTTTTTTTATTTGGTTCGAGAAAACTTAAAACTGCTCGACCGCTTTTAAAGGTATTTAATGAAAATGTTTTTTTTATACTTGCGCTCGAGGCGTCTCACTATCATATTAATACAATTAAATATGTTCACATTGCTTTTGAAATTATAATCACGTATTGTAAGTTATCCTTCCAATAAACGTATATTAATAGAAAGTAAATTAAAATAGAATTACAAACTAAATTGGGCAATTCTAAACAGCCATACTTATCAGCCCACATACTTAGTTGAGCAGATATGAAGAATCAAGTCTTTCCAATATATTCCAACCTTAATTCTTTTATTTCTAACAGAATAAATTTGGTGGCGTTTAGAACAACGTATAATCGTAGAACGCCAATAGACACTGAGTCGGATGCAGCTGAGCACGGGGGCAACTCGGAGGCTGATTGATTTATACCGAATGAAACGTGAAACAAATCACTCGACAGGAATTAATTTGATGAATTCTGATTTTACTACCTCTTATAAACTCACATATAAGAGCATAAATAAAATAGACCATAAATGAAAACAGTTTTCGGCTGAAGAAAATCTTAAGGAACATTCCAATTGGCGAATCTGAAGTGATTTGTAATATTTATTTCTCTCGCTAAGAGAATGAGATATAATCAATACTTTCTGCAGTCAAAAAGTTTTACTGTATAATATGACACCTTATTTTTACAGCATCGTAGTTTATAATACTGATGCAGAGAATTGCTAAGTAAAGTACGTGATGATCATGCTATAAAAGTAGATGAAAATGTTTCTATTCTGCTTAAGTCATAGTAATTCCTAAATAATGTGTTATATACACAATTATACACCAAGAAGGTTTCAATAAAACTTAAAATAAAACGATTTCTTCAAGAAAATTCGTAAAAACTACGTTGGACTTTCCTACGGACGAGTAGAACTTGAGTTTTATTTATTTGAAAGTTCAAGATGTCCTTTCTATTGTTAAAGTTCTTGCATTTTTCCACCCTAAGGGGCAGTTGCATTGTAGATTTTGGATCGATCTTTCTTAAGGAGTGACAAAACCCCTTACATAAATTCCATTTATGATATTTTGTGGCTATCAGTAACAAAAACAAACAAGACAAATGAACTTCATTAAAACTGTAAGATTAGGATTATGTCACAAATAAGAATCTACATTTTTTCTCCAACGCAAAATAACTAAAGTGACGTAATAAAGACTTCATAACCTACTTTCTTAGGTAATCGATCAGAAAAAACGTGTGATTAAAAGTAAAATGAAGTCGATTAATTTTCATTTGCAATTTTAATCACGGTTTACTACACCGATCTTATACTGATCATGAGTGAGTCTTTGGAGATTATTAATTCAAGACTTGTATTCATAAAAATTGTGTTCCGTCGTGTGGTGGCTCAGTGGTGAGAACCTCGGACTTCAAAATCGATAAGTCGGGGTTCGAGACCGGGCGAGCGTGCAGGAAATAAATTGATTTTTCAATTTATCTGCGCATGTGGATAACATCACTACCGCTTAAAACGGTGAAGGAAAACATCGTGAGGAAACCGGCATGTCCAAGAATCAAAAAGTTCTACGACATTTGACATCTGCCAACCCGCACTTGGCCAGCGTGGTGGATTATGGCCTGAACCCTCATAGGAGGCCTGTGTCCCAGCAGTGGGAACATAAATAACATGGGCTGATGATGATGATTCATAAAAATACAGGTTACAGTTGTTATTGAAGATAAGGTCTCTTGTTCCGAGCTCCCGCGCCCACCCGACTGAGCGTCCGACCGGCCGCTCCGGCCCCTCCACTCTTGCGACAGCCGAAGCTGCGATACTCGTGATCCCGTCAAGGGGAACGTCTTTAAGCGAATCGCTGCCAGAATGAATTTCAGTTCAGCCACGCGTCCCTAAGATGAAGTAGAATAGAACCCTTCAGGCTAACATCGAGATTTACCGCGAAAATGTTGATATATTCTCTATGGCTTCGATTCTCTACGCCCATTTAGCCAATTAACCTTTTAGCGATCCTGTTATGTTATCCCTAGGCACTAAAATTAATATTTGTTATTTTTATACAAACACAAACACGCTGGTTGGCCTTTTATTAATATGAAGTCTAGATCTCCAGATCAATACACCTGACAAATAATAAATTGTCCATAACCAATACAGTTATATTTCCTAATGTTGATAACAAATATTGTCTGTGGTATATATAATTGATATTAATTAAGCTCGTTTCAAAACTTTTGTCTTAGATTTCATCTTCTTACAACTTCGGAGAGCAAACTTTGCGATTTTGTTTGCCCAAATTAAATTTGGTCTGAGTGAATTATGAAATTGAAATACATTGATCTTCTCGGTTATTATTTTTATAATATTTTATAAAAATCACACGGGGAAGAAAGGCTTTATTGCATTGGATATTTTCAATTTTAATAATAATCATTCGAATTTTTGAATCCTAGATTTACATTCCACGCTCTTTGTATGTATTATCTCAATAGATACCAAAATAAATGCAACCTTATGG
This sequence comes from Zerene cesonia, assembly GCF_012273895.1. Lineage (NCBI taxonomy): Eukaryota > Metazoa > Arthropoda > Insecta > Lepidoptera > Pieridae > Zerene > Zerene cesonia. The sequence goes on from NC_052119.1 coordinate 9,166,044, forward strand.
GGATAAGTTAAAGTCTGAATTACAACGTATCTCAACTGCAGCCTGAGTGGACTTTTGGGGAGGACGTTATTTTGATAATAGTCGTTTACTAAAAACAGTAAGAGTAAAATACTAAGTAATATTTTTATAATTTCTAGTAGGTGTTCTCTTGTATTGTAGTCTATAAGTACCGTCAAGCTTAACAGTATACCACATTCGGAGCACCGTATATATCAAAAAATATCCTACTATGCGACTAAACTAAGAATAGGATGGATTCTGCACCATTTGATAACATCAAATAACCTGTTAGTTAATTATAACAAATATTTCTAAGTAAATTCTACGTTTCAAATAACGTTTGACACGAAATTGACATAAAACGATAACTGGCGATCCTATTCTCAGTTGAATCAAATTGTACAAACAGGCAGATGTGGTTGATTTAACTTAAATCCCATTGTAATGGGCGCTACATGAAAACGCTTTCCGAAGGCCTGTAAAAACTTAAGCCATTTCCATTATTTTCGAGCATTTAAGCTCCAAGCTTTAAGTATTTTAACGTAATTGGTTTCGATGAGCTAAGTCATCCATTTCAACAGTATAAAATTGTTTCAAGTAGGTCTTTTTTACGATTTCCTTAAACGTTTTACTTATCTGTCTGTACGTTATTTATAAGCGAGAGGGGAAGCAGAAGAAGATTTAGGTATGTAAATTTTGTTCCGTTTTTAAACGATTGTAAAAAGATAATACAGGTGTGTTACGTAAAGGTTTTAGTTTTTTTTATTCGTCGTGTTAAAAATAGAATGAGGAAGCAGTAGTTACGTTTCAATGTTTATGAAGTTTTGTATTGAAATAGTTGATTTATATATATTTTTTGTTTTTTTTAAGTTTTAATTTAGAGTAAGGTACCCGCCTGATGGTTAGTAATCACCACCGCCCATTAACATGTGCAGAGCCAGGACCATGCAATTGCGTTCCTCCTTTTTTTACGGAAAATCTATTTATTAACTTTACGGATTATAATGCGGAAAGGAAATGGAAATAAGAGAATAGTCTAGGGAGGTAGAGGGAAAAGGGTAGGGAAGGGAAAAAGGCCTCAGTACTCAAAGCATGATATACAGAAGCATTCGCAAACCACTATTTAAGCCCTTCTTTCTATTTTGTAGCTTTTTGCGCTGAAGCGCGCTCGACTCCTACATTCCGTTCTTTATTCCTTCTAAAACATCCACTAATACTTACAAAATATTGTTCTTGCTTATACAAAAACTAGTTGTCCAGCTGTCTACGTACCAAATTTCATTGCAATCGGTTCAATACTTTTGCGTGAAAAACACACACACATCCTTACAAACTTTCGCATTTATAATATTAGTAGGATAGGATGTCAAGAACACCACAAAGTAAAAATATTTCATAAACATCGAACAAAACATCGAACAAAACATCGAACTGTCATTAGAGGGGATGCTGAAAAAAAATTTTGGCGGGAAGAGAAAATGGCGCGCATCCGATCGCGGTAATGTTAACGGATATTGCAAAACTGTAACTCAACGACGCACTTACAACTTCCCCTGCGCTAAATTAACTTCGCACTGTTATTTATTGCTGTAGGAGGCTATTTTTAAGCCACAAAATGAATACTCTTCGACTATGTTTGAAAACGTAATATGTCGCAAATATAAATGGATTCAGTAATTGTACGGATTTGTACATGCATTTTTGTCTTTTCTATTAGTAAAACAATAATATATTATTCGGAGTTATGAGTACAGTTGTATATTTTTTCAGTTTTATAATCATTTCTTCTTTATATTTCCATTCTACTGGGTGCACCGATTTTGATGAATATATTTTTATTTGAAAGCTGGTGCATCCCGTGTCGTCCCTCTTAAATTTGCTCTAGTTCTGAAAATTAAACAAAAAATTAAACCATTTTTTGCTTAAAATAATTATATCCCTATTCCTTTCTAAGTTTTTTTCAATTACAAAGCAAGAATATGAATCAGTATTGTATTTGGTTATTTTTAAAGTATATTTTAATGGTCACGATAAAATAAAACAGATAACAGTTAGCAATATATCTCTACAAAAATTATGTGCTTATTTTCTCGAATGGGCACACTATCTCTATTGTAATATGTCCAGCGGTATCTCCCAAAATTTATCAAACGACAACCTTCTTCAATCCCAAAACGCTCATGCCTAATAAATATACATACATACACTCTTAAAACATAACCCTCTTTCTGACGATTAGTCAAAATCGTGTTATCTTCTGCTTCCCCTACAAAATATTATTTATTGCGTCGGTATTACTGGCATGGCTATTATATCCATAATAAAGTTTATTAGATACTGACGGAGTAAACGTTTTAATTACAAATGAATTTCTGGACTGAAAAAGCGGAGTAATAAAAGCTTTTAGAGCGGAATTATTCGTTAACCACTGATAATAAACGAAAGGAAATGTTTCGTTATTACCAAGTATAATTTAGCGCCAAAGATAATTTTATTTAAAAGATTTCATTAAGCCTCGAATGCCAGAAACCTTCCTTGAAAGAAACAAAAAAGAGAAATCTATTTCTAAGTTTGTGAAACTTATTTAAAATAACTCACAAAAGAAATCTCCACTAAGCGTTTCAATTTAGCAAAAGTGGTGAAAAATGACTCGCCAGACGCTAACGTGAATTTATGGTGACGATATTAAAAACTGCTCTGCCGTCTAGAATTAAGAGAGACAATTTCGTGTCACATATAAAGTGAGATTTATGTCTTGCTTAGTTGGTGCGTACTGGCCTTGAATAGAACACCTATTTCGTAAGTTATAAAGTGTATGCATAAATAAGATTATTATAATCTGATAAAAAGTTACAGTTCTACAGTATTATAAATGCGAAAGTTTGTAAGGATGGATGTATGTGTGTGTGTATGTGTGTTTGTTACTCTTTCATGCAAAAACTATCGAACCGATTGCAATGAAATTTGGTACGTAGATAGCTGTTCATAGGTAACTTTTTATCCCGATATTCCTACGGATACAGATTTTTGCAGGTGAAACCGCGGGGCGCAATCATTAAATAAGTAGTCCGATAGTAGGTAGTAACTAATCTATTTTATTTAATACCTAGCTTATACTAGTCCGGGTGTTCATCTCATTCAAAAATTTAATTGATTGAAAACTCAAACTCAAACTTAAACTACGTGAACAAGCAAAGTTAGATTGTGTTTATAAGGAATATTCGAGAACTGGGAAAATTATTGCTTTTAGACTTGATATGACAAATCTATATGATAGTATTGCGTTTATAGATTTTTAGTTAAATCATGTGTTGAATTTAAATTTAGAATGTTTGTTTTCTATAGGTATTGAAATTTCGTGTTCGTTTTTTCTTTTCAAATTTTTTTATAGCATTGAAATGCTTTATATAATAGAAATTTTGATAGAATAGAATAATCCTGATCACGAACCCGTCTTCGCCCGTGGTACATATATTAGAGCCTTCGTCAATAAATGGGTTATCTAACACTGAAAGGATTTTTCAAACCGGACCAGTAGTTCCTGAGATTAGTGCGTTCAAACAAACAAGCAAACAAACTCTTCAGCTTTATAATATTAGTATAGATGACATAATACTATACGTTTTACCATTTGACGATAATGTATGAATTTAGTGGCTACGTAAACATATTCCTATATATTAAAATAACATTTACTTCGTAAACTTTCCCATCGCTAATACATTTTAATTTACGAAAATCACATGCTGCATTAGGTCCACTTTAGTTAATGGAACTTGTTACAAAGTAAGCGAGCAGCTTGTACTTTGTATATTCATGTTTTCGTTAATATTATTATCTTTTCATTTGAGCGTTTTAAAATTCCGATCACGTTCTGTATAACGCTAAAAATTATTTTGTCGCAAGGAGCGTCAGTATTGTTAATCCCCCTGCCTCAAATTGTGCCGATTACTTGAGCTCTATTCAAATATAATTTAGATTAATTGTCCGCTTCTTTATGTAGAACTAGTCTAGTCTTAAGAACTTAAATTAAGGTCTGAGACAGCTTAAGGAGTTTACGAAATGATACCTTGGATTGAATACTGAAATCTCCCTTGGGGTTTTTATTTCAGTTCCCTCGTCTCACTTTCTTTTGTTATTTCAATTGAATTTTGGTGTAGGTGTTTGTTTTCTATTCATAAGCGATGTTACAGAATTGTAATGTAATCGTTGCTTATACAATCATTAAAGTAAACAAGTTATAATAACTTATAATTGCATAAATATATAGCGGTAATGTTTGTCTAATAAGATTTTTCTTGTTTACAGATGCACAAGCAATAGAAAAAGAAAGCACAGAATGCATTTTATAATAGTTGCATAATACACTCGAAATGCTGCATAGAAGCTCATCTTCCCGCCGCAGGCGCGCTTCGAGAAGCGCGGCAACGTCGCCGCAAACAAGATCTCCTCGACCATCAGCTCAAACCTCAAGACGGGCATCCTTAGCCACCACAGAAACTGACGACGAACTGGAACCCCCACCACCACAAAGAAGCCCAAGAGCAAGCCTTGCTCCCGATGCAGCGTTAGAGGGTTATCATCGCAGCCCACGCCATTCACTCGTCCCAGAATCAAGATCAGCTAGAAACTCAATCACTCCAGAAACTGCGTTAATCCGGAATAGTCTAACGCCAAGTAGAAATAATTTGGGCGTGGAACAGGCATATGGTTCCCGTTTAAGCTTAAATCCGCAGGATTTCAATCGATCGCCGCGTAATAGCATTACCCCAGACGCAACCGCCAGAACTCCTAGACGAAGTTTGGTGCCAGAAGGTACATCTTGGAATCAACCAAGGAATTCCTTAGTACCAGATGTAGGCCGCAGTCCTAGACATTCTGTAGCAAGTATACAAATAGATCCTGCTCGCAATCAGAAAGAATTGGGTCCAAGTCCTAGGACGAGTCCTAGAGGGAGCGTAGCTCCAGATGCCTTGAGGAAAGACTTTTCTGAGTTGAACAGAACCCCGCGTGGTTCATTAATACCCGATTCCCAGAGGAGTCCCAGAGGAAGTATCGCTCCGTCAGAACGTAGTGCAAGAGGTAGTCTGGTTGCTTGTGACATTGAGGCTGCCCGAGTTAGCCCACGTGGCAGTTTGACCTTAACATTTCAAGAACCTTTGGTTTCTAGAGAAAGGAGGGCAAGCGAAGATAGTCAAACAGCAAGTAAGTGAATTCCTTTTTTGCTTATATCTAAACTACAAATTTAAAAACATAATTTCAAAAAACGATCGTCATTTCAGATCTTATAACGTTTTAATCGCAAACTGTTCACATTATAGATACTCGAGGAAGAAGCGTGTCACCATACAAAACATCAGTCGGAGGGAGGCAGGCTCTGTCTGATACTGGGTCCAGGAGAGCTTCAAGCTCTGTTAGTCAAGTACGTATGTATTTAATATTATAATATTTGGAATGTGGTTTTTTGAACAGGCTAAATGTTTTATATTTACTACTAATTGAACTTTCAAGTCATAACCATATGTTTAAATTAAAATTCCTTAATTAACAAATGATATGATTATATTACTCATTGGCTTGCTTAAAATGTCAAAATCTTTCTTCCGTCATGATAAATTTATAAACTTTTAATACCAATATTCTAAGAACTAAATTTTCTATTCAGTATACAGTCATATAGACTAACGTTTTTTAATTTTAAACTGAAAAACGTGAAGCTTTCGAATATTTTGTTAATTTATAACTTTGAAATAAATTTACAGTAAACATGATTATATTATATATTCATTTACACTTATAATTTTACCATTCATCAGGTGTCAGGCGACGAACAGCGTCGGCTATGCGGTGAGCATGCCAAGTATAGCGACCGAACGGGTCTGGGATTGGGCGTGGGACTCACCACGTATGGCTCAGTGGCGTATCAGCTGAAAGACGCTAACATGGAAGCTTCTGGAACCGTTGACTTCGTTTGCAGGGCCGCCAAAATTATGAATAGAACTAGTGAGTTTAGTTTGTATTATTTATTGTTTGTACAGTGAAACCTGGTTAAGTGAGACATCAAGGGACCTGCAATGTCGTTTCACTTATAGAGGTATTCCACTTACCCAGTGTCTCAGATATACAGGTATAAATAAATATCTGTCTCATTTACAGAGGGTTCCATTAATAGAGGTCTCTTCGCGTGTCTTCCCACTTTCATAAACGGATATTAACTTCAGTTTTTCACGTAATGATAACGATTGTAGCTTTCGTTTTGACATTTTTCAAATAAACATTTGTATGATAGTAAAGCGAAACTAAAACTGAAGGTAATTGAAGGTCAAAATTTGTACTTACGTACTTGGAATTGCGTGTGGAATTTGTGGGTAGAATAAGAATGAGTAAACAAACAATGTTATCTCAGTTACAGAGGTTTATGCATATAAAATTTACTCGCTGTCTCAATTATAGAGGTAACTGTGATGATAAATCGAAAGAACAAATCCCAGATATAGAGGTTTACCTCGTCCCACTAACAGAGGTAATTCAGTGCCAAAGTGTTGGGACCTCAGCATGAGTTCCAGCTACGGAGGTTTCTCACTTATCCAGGTCCCACTTAACCAAGTTTTACTGTATTATATATAGTCTGTATTTGAGTATTTACAATTTTATATATCTTCACATTAATTAGTGTAGATACCATAATTATCTCATAAGATTAATCTAACGATTTTAATTAAATAGGAATTATACGGCAAATTTAAATATTAAATATAACAATTAACTTTTTGTTTATTTATTTAGGCTCATTAACAATTGCATTTGCATTGTATTGTATCATACACAAATATAAAGAATACTTAGCAAATAGATCATAGTAGACAAAATATATATTAGCACTTCATGCATTTTTCATATATATTACATCAATTCTTGAATTACATTTTAAAAATAATGAGTTCAATGAATCAATATCATAGTATTTTCTTGTGTTTGGTTTTACGCGAGTATTATACATTTAGAAATTAAAAACTTTTTAACGGATTTTAAACGCGATTTATTCATTATATTACAGACACAGACAGTCTCCCCGTGACCACGCTCGCTGTAAAGTGTTCGAAACGTCGGGTTAATAATATAATGAATAAATCGCGTTTAAAATCCGTTAAAAAGTTTTTAATTTCTGAATCAATATCATTTACAGAATTTTTAAACATATCCTAATAATTGATTGAAAATTAAAACATCATAAAAAAACGTAAGTTCGACAACTTAACCATAAAACACACGAAGTAAATGAAAGTAAAAGGCAAAATATACATATTTTTTTAGAAATTAAACTAGAAAACCGATTTAGAATGCATTCTTTTCAAACTCTCATATCAAGTATCGAAGTATCGATATTTTTATGCTCAGTTACATTTCACGATTTTTTAAATAAAAACACACGATGGAATGGGCATGTTATTAATATATCGATTATTTCTATTGAATAAAGTAACGCCGATGGAACATAGATATGAAATTACATGACATTTAATAATTAAGTTTTTTGTTTCAGTCGTAATGACGGTGTTCCTTGCTTGTCTGTCTACGCTACCAGTTATTATGTTGATTATGGGTAAGGATAAAAGTATGCTATCTTTAGTATAGTTATTTAATGGATTATTTACCTATTTTAAAATATTATACAACAATACTTTGTTTCATAATTATCTATTGATGTACTTTGTAATTGGTGTAGGTGAGGGTATCTGTTAACTGAACTATTTATTTTTAAATAAGCTGCAAGATACTTTACACAAGTAAATAAACACCAACTAAAAAAGTAAACGTTATATTAACCTAATAAACGTCGTAAATTTTACATACATTTTGATGAATTTTCGTTATCATTTATCCACCCGAAACATTTCTTTTTAACCCACAAAACAAGCTTACATAATACATAAAATCATCATTTAAATAATCAAAACATGAATGGTATTCAGAAACAGCTATCCTGATTGTAATTGACGTAAAGTAACCCTAAGTTTGATAATGTTAAATATTGCCACACAAATCTATTTATAAACTAAAATATTCTTTACCTCATTTTTAGATCCAAAAGGATTCATCTTGAACTTGGAGCCTTGTTCAATGATGCATGAATAATGCACCAACACTTATAGAAATATCAACAATCAAATTAATATTTCAAATCTCCGTTTCAAATGAGAAGACGCTAAGGAAACATTTACTTCACCTCAAATTATATTGAAAACGGTACATGACAAGACACTGATTATATGAAGATACGAGATTTCGAATACAATATGAATTTAAAACTAAATTTACTGATACTCAATAATTATCCCTTTCATTATTCACATTTGTATCGGATGACGTGTAATACTGGTGGCTGTTATTTGAACATTCTAACCTTGAAATGTAGGTTACGGTCATTATAATAACGAATTTAAGGTGCGATTATCCCCCGAGTCCAAGACTGTATTATAAAGACGATAGTGGGAAGAGTAGCTAAATACATTTTTATTTCTGAACCCTGAAGTTAAATAGAATAATACAAAAGTATAAAAATAGTTCCTTTTGAAATTTTATGTTACTTTCGCTATATATACCTATGCACATACAAGTTGATATTTACATAATTCTAACTTATAAATACTAACGTTAATCAAACAGAAGTTCATACTAAACATCAAATATTAAATACTCTTTTGTATACAATAAAACCAAAAGAAGAAATCAACAGCAATTTCTGTTCAAGTACTAAACCCTCCTTACATAAAACCTTTGTCAAGGAACACCTACGGTTAGTAGTTATTTTGAGAATTCTGTTTGGCGAGCAATTCTTAAATATTTAAGTCTTTGATATGCCGTGTAATCGATTTTGTGAACAATTGTCGGGATAACTACGGGTCGCAGATATTTCAATTGAATAGAAAAAGTTTTCAACTTACACCCGAAATAGAGGGAAAATCTGTTTATTGTGGTTTTATTTACCACCATTGGCCCGTTTAAATGATTGTGTTTTTCTTATATCTCTGTTATTGTATTAAGTCTTTATTTTTTTGTATTGTCAAGCAGGTTAGTCTGCTAAATGCTATGAAAATAAAAAATACAAAATATAAGTTTTCTATATCGTCAAAATTAATCTGGAGGCTATTAAGTGTCATTATAGTCATTAATCTTTTTCCGTTCTTCCCACTAACTCTGTTATGATTATCCTAACTGTACGTAACAAAATATACATACAGGATATATCCCTAAACATAAAAGCATTACCGCGGTAAATATGATACGACTAAATATAACCCTGCTCTAGCTTTCATGTCCGTCACCAAATACCATATTTCCCTCAAACTGCAATATGTATTTGTCACTGTCCAGCTGCCCAGTATGTCGTTGTCAATCATAAATTTGGTTGAGTTACACGGATAGTTTTGTTATGCAAACAATTTTTTAAGGATTTGTTATAAATAAACTTAAGTAGTTGTAGACTATGCAGTTAGTCATTTTGAACAAGTTTATCTATAAAATATATTATGTCTTAATTATAAGATCATAATATTTAGTAAAATATGAAGTGATTCAGGCCAACTAAATTCACATTATATTCTTATACTATTGCATAAAATGCAAAAAAATCTTAACTATAACAGATATCAATACATACATAATACATATATAATACAGTTTATATTTGGCTAGCTGCGCCTCGCAGTTTCACACAAGTCCGTATCCCGTAGGAATATCGGGATAAAAAGTTGCCTATGTGTTATTTCAGTTGTCCAGCTGTCTCCTAAACATACACGCATCCTAACAAACTTTCGCAGTTATAATATTAGTAGGATTTACAGTTCGATACAGTTCGATTTACAGTTGTGAGCACAACTGAATTCCACATGTACAAATCTTATTACAGAGAAATATTCAGTATTTAACCAGAATAACTCAACTTGAAGGGAAATCTTTACATAGCTCTCCGTTTTACAATCTCGAAAAAACAATCCAATTTCCATCGGACTGCAATAAAATTAACAAAGCCAACGACAAATTGTCTGCGATTCTCCGCCGTGTTATTTCAACGTTAATAATTCAAGATGAGCTAACTTCTTAACAAGACTAAAATATTCGCGAGGAAATCATTTAAACCATTATTTGATTAGAATCGACGGCGCAAAATTCTTGGATATAGCAATGTTCACCTGTTTTATTGTCTATTATGCTATTATTTTAGGCGTGCTAGAGTTAGTTTTACTTAAATAAATGGAGATTTTCATTTTATTTATATTCAAATTATGCAGACAATTTAAACAAAAGATAAATATACGCCCTAATAAGATAACTTCTAATTTGGCAACGTGGTATGTTTTATTATTCAATAAGAGAAATATAAAATTAATGCATATTTTAAAGATATAAGAATTAAATGCTATCAATTATCACAATGACTTGTTTAAACCTTTCATTAAATATTAATTAAATATAATAAGGATATAGGCATAGTTTAGTTAGGTATCAATACGCTCCATAATATATGGCTTAACATTAACAATGAAACAACAAATAATGGGTTCCGCCAAAACAAGATAAAACTATATAAATGGTCCACTTAAACTAGTTTAACAATAGATTCATATATCATACATTCATATGAAAGCACTAAATACTACATAAAATCTACTATATAAGAGACTCGCTTGTAGTCCTACATGAAACCATTCAAAACTCCGCTAATAGCGTTCTGTGTACTGGTCAAAATTAATCCTCAAAAACTTCTCCATCCTACCTGCGAAATGCATGAATCAATTTAAAACCTCATTAATAAGTAGCTGTCCACCCGCAGCTTCACCTGCGTTTAAGTGATAAATAGAGAGTTAGAAGATTATCCTGCACAGTTTAGATTTCCAGGATTCAAAACTAATCTACGTCTTTTTGGGTTTCAAATTATATCTGATCAAAGTTTCCATCCTATTCGGTTCGTTGTTCTGAGCATGAAGGAGAAACAGACAGAGTTACGTTCGCATTTTAATATAAGTAAGGGTTAACAGCCATTTCTTCTCCAGGTGTGCAATATATCCGCGACTGCCCAGCCGAGCCGCGGCTGCCGGTGTATATGGTAGTAGGTGGCGCTGCTGGCGGCGCCGGCCTGTGCTGGCTGCTGTGGGCGCAGCTCGCCAGCCGCAGTAGCAACGCGCCAGCCAGCGTGCCGGAGCGGGTCGTGGCTTACACCCTCACCGTGTTCCTTATGGGCTGGTAATCTTTGTGAATTTATTTGAATGAAGAATGTTCGGTGCGGTGGAGCTAGAATATGTTCCGTTACTTTCTAATGTTATATAGAGTTTGGATCCGGTTTTCGAAGTTAATTTTATACTTTTTATGCCATAAGCGGACAACTCAGCTGGTGGTTCGCCGGATGGTAATATATCACCACTGCCCATGAACATTTGCAGAGGTAGTGCCTCTGCGAATGTTCTGCCCGCTTTTAAGGGGAAAGGCATAAGGAAATTATTGACGACTAGAGAGAAGGAATAGAATGGGAAGGGTGAGTAAAAGGAAACGGGATGCCCCACTCAGCGTAGTACAGTACCATGCTGCAGTGCGAGCTGGCCCAATTCGTGCCAAAGCGTGCTCGGCTCCCATATATAACTAGAGACTTATAGTTTTATATGTTTCATGAAAAGCTATGAGCAATAAAGTATATACTTCTTTAGAAGAGGAAAAGAACCGGAACATTTCAAGGCGAATCAATTCATCAAATTGATCGAAATCACGTTCATTGTTACAATACTACAAAATGAACCAGGTCAAAGGTCAAAGGTTGTTGATAGATCGTCCCGAAGAGTAAGGAAGGAATTCGATAAGACGGGATTATTTGAGACCGAGGCGTCAGTGTGGATTATTGGAGACGTGGGTTACACCTTTCCATAGATTTAAACCTTTGGATGCGTTAAAATTACCATTCAACATTCTGATCAATATCAATTTATTTGAAGAATGCTCTCAGAAAACCATTTGATTTTATTTTTTATTGTTGTGTGCCAGTATTTCACAAAGAAAAAGTATTTATGTTTCAAGGATTACGATATTGAACACATTGAGGGTTTCAAAAACAAAATTGGAGAAAACCATTGAAAAACTGAAGAAATATAAAAAAAAACTGTAGCTATAATCTTAAAGTCATTCCTATTATGCGTGTGTATGTGTGTGTGTGTGTTTGTGTGTGGTGTGTGTGTGATAAGTTTTAAATACAATTAATCCGTTTTATGTAATTTTTTATATCAAAGAACTAGTTATTTATTGCGAAACATTATCACATTACTATATACATTATACAGTTAACATCAAAGGTGCTCTGAACGACCTTTGACGCATAATTAAATTTGTTAGCAGCGCGCAACATACCGACATTTTTGCCTAACTCCTTCCGTAATTGGGACATTCCCCGGGGGATCATTGAACATTCTATTTTCGTTGTAGGTTGACTATTTGCTTCATAACGAACGTCTGGAAAGTTTTCGGATGTCATTTTTAATTGTTTCCTTGCTAAATTAACTTGAATATCAACGCAGATTCGATTTTAATTTCGACTTTGTTATAAAAATTTAGTGTGAAATCGAGTTTAAGGATTGAATTTATATACTAGTTGTGTCTAGCGGTTACACTCACCACATACAATATGATCTTACGGTCCTTTTTCCATGGAATATCTAACACTGAAAGAATTTTTCAAGTCAGGCCAGTTCCTCTTTATAGTGAAAAAATTGTAATAAAAAAATTGTCATAAGAATTAAATTGACACCTTTTTATAGCAAATTTTTTATATAACTTATACATGTAGCAAAATATTTTAAACAATCCTCGGCCACATTGAATGCTCTCTTATTATAAATCAAGCTCTCTGTATTAAATGAATAGATTATAGACGATTAATAATGTGCTTCTATACATTATTAATCGTTCAACTAAACACGAAAACTTAAATAATGAACGCATTACTAATATCTAGTTCGGCGATAATTGAATTCTCCAACTCGATTACTATTTGCACTAGACCTCGCATTGCTAAGTTTGAAGCTCGAATTTGAATACTCCATTGACAAGACAATCTCATCGCCTGCTAGGGAAGGAGTATTACGGAATATAATAATATCCCTATTGGTCCATGTCCGGTGCAATGAGCACCTGACACCTTAGTCAGCAATTTTGTATGTCGCGCGTGGCATTCGACCAAAAAACATAGTAGTCCACTAAACAGCCTAACATCCGCGACGAGTAACATTTAATAAAAGTTTAGTAGTATATTTAACATATTAAAATAGCAACAAAAAAAACTAGTGTAGATTCTATAATTCTTTTATTTTAACAAAACTTAAATCCCTCGAACACTAGTAACGTAACCCTATATCTTAAAACGCCGTACAGTCCATGTACAGTATCCAACTATTTAAAATCACACTTTTCTTTAATAGTCCAAGCTCTGATTAAACAGCCTGAATCCAGCCGAGTCTTCTTAACAACGGCGTACAGCGTATCGTTTCAAAAAAATTAATTAGAAAACAGTTTTTGAAACTCCAAAAGATAGTTTTATGTTTCTTTTCTGATCAGTTCTCATAACTGCCTTCGATTTATTATTAAATATCGATAAATGCCAGAACAGCTATAAGAATTAGTAATGCTATTAAAAACCTAACATTTGTTATTTACCTTCAGTAAAATATTCCACTCGAGTTTTAGTTACCCTCGTGGGGGTTGTTCAATTGGGTCACGTTCTTAGGTTATTCCATCCTTATCCGTACAGTAGTTCGGAGAGAGTTATAGTCAGAAAAGTACCGCGTTTATTAACATAAGTGATAAGTGACTACGTGTTCTTATACAGTTAAATTAAAACGTCGCTGTTATAAAATTGTTGATGCTGTTAATAAAACTGTCATGAAATTCAATTTGCTGAAACCATGATATTATAAGTCAAGAAATAAATCAGGCGAGCAGCGAGATGCTGGAGGAACCAGCCCGAACTACATACGCCATGTTGTTAAAAGCTCGGGACACTATTTAGGGTCGGGCGCTCGCATGTTTTAATGTCGTTTTCATTATTACTATATCAATTCTTTATCCGTGAGTTTTCACAACCGACATATTTCTACCTTTACTATGAGATCAAGTATGGTGTCTCTTTATAAAGTGGTAATATAGAATAGGATTATTCCGAAAACTTAAAATTTTTTTTGGAAGTATCCGCTGATACAATGATCACAAACATTTTTAATAAATAATCTATACTCGGAATTCGGAGCAAACACTTGCAGGAGAAGCAGAGTGAGCACGCATGTGCCGGCAAATACAAATGGAATTAGGGATGAGATTGAAGGACAGGAACGACGGGCGGAAATTCATAACCCCGTACGAATATCCGCCCATCATTGGAAACGTAATATGTAAATTTGTTATCATGAGGACTGGAATGTTTTGCTAGGAGATAACGTTTTCATTTGTTGTCTTTTTGTAGTGCGAACTCACGTAATTCAATGTTATATCCTTAGTGAGCTTTTCTATATATATATTATGCATTAATTTCAGCTTCTACTGAATTTTCAATTTATTTAGTACTTTTAAACATTGCAGACAACATCACAGTATCTCTTTGTAATATATATTGGTTTTTACTTTTAAATACATTTACATATCTTTTAAAAATAGTAATTAGAATTCTTATGACATTTTATGCCATAAATAGTTTGTGTATGAACTTTGAGGGGACGTTCGTACTAATTATTGTTCTAAATCTAACCTGGATATCACTAATATGGAAAAGAAAGAGTATCATTAAAAAAAAAAATTCCTCGCATTAATATATAATTAATTTTCCCAGGTTTGCATTTGGTAACTACTGGACCCTTGGGATCATGTGGCCGGACTACGCGCCAACATTATTCGAGCCCAACCAGTGGTGCCATCGCACTCTCTATGTGTTTGCGCTGACGCAGCTCGCAGTGGTCTGGGGTGTGGTGGCTCTAATGCTACTTCTTCTGTTGTCTCTTGTTGTGTGTCAGGTATGTATCAGGCCTATTTCCTTCTCGTCACCCGTCCCACTCCATTCCTTCTTTCCTGTCATGATTCCGTTCCTTTTCCCTTCCCCACTAAAAGCGGACAGCGCTTTCGCAGAGGCACTACCTTTGCGAATGTTCATGGGCGGTGGTGATCGTTTACCATCGGGCGAACCACCAGCTCAGTTGCCCGCTATGACGTAAAAAAAAATCAAGACATTAACATAAATTGTATTTGATGGTATTGGTTTAAACCGGGTGAAAATCCAGTTTATTGGATCTCTGTTCATTGAAGGATGTTACAAATTTCAAAAACTTCTTTATATATGACTTCACAGTAATCCAAGTTCGGCATCCAGGGGCATTTAAAAAGAATGTGACAAAAAAGAGAGTTTAGAGTTTGTCGGATTTTATTTTTTTTCAAATAAAAATATATTTCCACTATTGGCATTCCCTAAATTTACTTGGTCACGACGTATCTCCCCCAGAACTATTGTCTTTTCGCAATTCGTGTTGGTGCATTGTGCATTTAATTTTCTCTCTCTCTCTCATCATCAATATCTCCAACTCACTCTCTCACCGTGTCCCCCAGGTATTCGGGTGCGGGTGGCTGGGCCCAGCGCGCTACAAGTAGCAGCGGCGCAGCGTGGTGCTGGAGCTGTGGCACCGCAACATCAACAACACGATGGACGTGGCGGGCGCGCTGCTGCCCTTCGCGCAAGCCGCCCGACCCGACCTCGCCGTGCATGTGCAGGAGGTACATGGTTATTACATCACTATCACTACCACTATCACTATCACTATCACTATCACTATCACTATCACTATCACTATCACTATCACTATCACTATCACTATCACTATCACTATCACTATCACTATCACTATCACTATCGCTATCGCTATCACTATCACTATCACTATCACCATCATTATCACTATCACTATCACTGTCACTATCACTATCATAAAGTCATTCAGTAACTGCCGCGCTTAACGTCGGTACTAAGAATATTTAACCGAGGATATTGTAGCTTATATTGCTATATCCTTTTATCGATGTATTAAACAATACATAGATGACATTATTATTATGAATAACATGACTGTTTT
The DNA here is from genome assembly GCF_012273895.1 of Zerene cesonia. Taxonomy (NCBI): domain Eukaryota; kingdom Metazoa; phylum Arthropoda; class Insecta; order Lepidoptera; family Pieridae; genus Zerene; species Zerene cesonia. Next base: position 9,182,192 of record NC_052119.1, read on the forward strand.
TTTTAATTCGGTTTTTAACTTTTTTTCTAAAAGTATTTGAGTAACCTAAGAGACAGATCGCAGAATTTATTTAATGTATTATCTATAGTCATAGATAGTAAATACAAGTATCAATTCTGTTTTTCTATAGTTCTAAGTAATTATTTTTTTAATCACTACATAGTATATAGCAAAGTCGCTTCCGACTGTATTTATGTATGCTTAGATCTTTAAAACTACGCAACGGATTATAATGGGGTTTTAATTAATAGATAGATTGATTTAAGAGGAAGGATAATATGTATAATACATCTATTAAACTACACCAAATTTAATGCGTGCGAAGCCGCTGGCAAAAGCTAGTTATTCAGAAATAGATTAATTTCGCAAATATAATTATTTGAGACATAACGTTTAGGGCCGATTTATTATTGTTTTTGTTTTTATCCTTTAATATATTATTTGACATTATGACTAACAGATAAGCTAACGAGACCATAATAATATGTGGAACCATATAATTGTAAGAGTTATGTCGGTTTTACCACTAATGGCCACCCAGTGGTCGAAATTCGGCCATAATCATAAACATAAGAATATAATGCGTTTGTGTCAAATGCACGGAAGTCTGCGTAATGTATTTTTGTTGATTTTTTTGTGCTTTTCATACACTATTTAAGAAACATAGAAATAATAAGTTTTTAAAATTGAATACTTGTATGGACGACGCGCAATTTTCTTTAAAAGGGCACTAAGTTTTTTACTTTACTAATAATTAATATGTAAATGATTAATTCTGAAGTCTATAGCCGTGATTCATTTATATTATTATTTTTCACTGTTTAAATTAACCTAACATGCTATATCGTTGTAATCATAATCCTACTATCCCACTATAATCCTACTAATATTATAAATGCGAAAGTTTGTAAGGCTGTGTGTGTGTTTGTGGCTCTTTCACGCAAACACTACAAAACCAATTGCAATGAAATTTGGTACGTAGACAGCTGGACAACTGGAATAACATATAGGCAACTTTAAACATTTTTATCCCATTATCCTATGGGATACGGACTTTCGCGGATGAAACCGCGGGGCGCAGCTAGTTCTTTAATATTTTTAAAATCCTTGACTGATAAATCACAATGTAGTAATTTTCTGTAGTTAATGGTACAAAAAATCAGCATACTGAGCAAGATATACGAAAATTTTTATCCCTGTTCTTTGTTGTAATTATAACTTATAGTCTTTTGTCATTCCACCGAATTTGACCTACATCACAGATTCAATAAGCTAGAACTATTATTCATTTACGAGGGTCATTAATCAATGCAAATCCGCAGGTACTAACTCAAGCGGACGGTGAGAAGCCGAAAATACCCCAGATCAACGAGCCTCAAGATGACGATGAGCCAGCAAGCCCGAAAGACAGGAAGAAGGCTGCAGCTTGATGGTTATGAGTCGTGCTGCCAGGGAAGCACGTACATTTTGAGGCCTCGGATAAGATTTATTACTTCTAGACAATGATAGATACACAATTGTTCTCCTAGATTTATTAAGGAGGATTCCCCTGTACGTACGGGATTTAATCTATTTTAGACCTCGGTTCTAAGGTCATGAGGTAATATTTAAATACAAACATTGTATAAATCCTCTTCTTCATACGATTCGCTATTCAAATATTGAATGTTTTCTATTTTGTAAAGTTTAATTTTACGTTTCATATAGAATTATCTTCTGAATATACAAGTATTTGCCTTTTATTCAAGAGCGTTTATCGAAAATTCAATGAATATTAATGTCTTTCATCATAATATCATTAATATTACTTATGGTATTCCTTCATAAATGGGAACAAATAAAGAAATTACTCTTCTCGAATAATTAATATTTAAAATAACACTGTCATATCAGATATTTATAATAATAAAACGGTTAGAAAATCTTACAAAACTGTTACTAAAGCTATTTTTTGTTATTGCTATTAATGCATTATGTAATTTTTTTTTTGGTCTGCCTTATTTTTTTATATCTGTGACTCAACCAACACAACTATAAATCTAATTATACTAAAAAATGGTGAGTATCTTAAACAACTCTTTTAATTATAAATGTTAATTTAACGTGATTGTAACACAATATGTTTATGCGAATAAAAATAAGTTTTTATCGCGTATTACAACGAAAATTTATTATACAATGTTAGAATAAGGATGCATTTTGAAAGCTAAAAGCTATATGTAAATATAATAGACACAGTAGATATTTATAGAAATATTAGAAATCAGTAACATATCTCAGAAGCATATTAATTATATTATAGATATTAATATAATGTTTTATTTTTTAAGTGTTTTGCACCTTGTACTACTATATTTAAATGTGTGTTATTGTGTTTTGTTTACACATCTATTTATACATTAGGAACAAATTTTTAAACAATATTCATAAGTCTACCGTCGTTCATGTCATAAAAAATATATGTATGTTTATTAGTAAGTCTAGTTCCTTTGCCTTTCGTAAACAATATTGTGTGAAAATCGTTCTTGACTCGATATCTCTTGTCTAGGCGAGTTTCATAGTACTGGTATAGACGTCGGGGACGTTTCGTTTTCGCATTTGTTTGATTATTATGCTTTTCTATTTTAGTAGGCCTGACTAAAGATAATCCGACATATCAATATATTAATTAGGTATACAATAATATGGAAAAATGTCTTTGGAAAATTATTTACGATGACTAAAATCGGATCTTTGGATAACAAAATATATTGTATAAAAATTTGAACCTATTTTAAAAATGCGTGGATCTGGCTTTAATGGAATTATGTGAATTACCTATATATTTTTGTATGTAAATGGTAATTATTAGGAAGAGCGTATATTTATGCTTTTAGATTCGAATTTGAAAAAAAGATATTTCATTTGTATAATTATAATATATACATAAATAGGTATACAATAGCTTTCCTACAGTAACCGTGTTTTAGAAAGCGGAATCAATAAACAATTATAATTTTAATTCAAAGTATAAAAGCTGTGACAGGCTGAAATTACTGAAAAAATGTTTGAATATAAATTAATTATTTACATATTAAAATTGCTATCCGCGATCGAAATCATTTCATTTATTTTATAATAGTTAACAAATATATATAATGCATATTGTATAAGGAAATCTTCTTCATTCATACAACTGTATTTTTTACAATCATAAGGTACAGGGACGTTTATTTTTTAAATCTCAGCTTTTTAGGCACAAAATCATTTAAGCTAATATTTCTAGAACTTTCTACTATATACTTAAGACTTCTTTTAAAACACTGCCTATGCAAATTATTTATATCACGCAAAAGGATAAAAAAATCGATGAATCTCTTACGTAGCACCGTCTACCTATATTGATACATGCGACCTACCTCGAACTTTTCACACGTTAAAAAAAAATACCATTTTTTATTCAATTGTTTACGTATCAAGCAGATAGACAGTACACCTTAATCACACTATCAAGTCTAAGCAAATAAGCATATAAGCAAATGCTCTTAATATGATTAGGCTATTTAATTAAACCACACAACTTATAAATCATTTATATACTTGAAAAACAATTGCTAAATTTTGGACAATAGTAAGTCAAATAAAAACCAAAATAAAACCTATGTTATAAATAAATAATACAATTTACTACCAACGACGTCATCTTACTATGTTGCTGTTTTTTATTCATTTACGTATTCATTATTCTACAACAAACACAAAAAATCAGTCGATCGGTTTCGGACCGAAGTTAGTTGAAAATAAAACACACAAAAACTACTGTATATCAAAATAAATTGTACAAATAACTCAAAGCAATCTCATTTCACTTAATTCGGTTATTATATCTTAAACTTTAGAACAGTCAACCTATTGCCTAAATATTTATCCATTAAAAAAAAACAATATAAACTATTGCCTTCATTATATTCATAAAAAAACATACACCACGTCAATCAGCAACAATTTAACATGTAAACACAGCTCTGCTATAAGCGTAAAAATGTAAGCAATTTTGGTGATCGAAAATCGATTGGGCAACATTGTTAACAACACAAAAGTAGGGCAGAGAGCCCTCCTGTATTGGTTTTAGCTGACTTACAAATGAATATCGAAATATACCTCATATATAATTCTTTCTGAAGTAATCACCTAACCAATCTCATACTATAATTCTTTATATATGGCTTTTATGTATGGCTAACTAATAAAATTAGTGAAATTTCCAAACAACAGCTATTCAATTACTTATTCTTGGAAGCTTCATCATCATCAGCCTATGCGTTCCCACTGCGGGGACATAGGCCTCCTATGAGGGTTCAGGCCATAATCCACCACGCCGGCCAAGTGCGGGTTGGCAGATGTCACATGTCGTCGAACTTTTTGATTCTTGGAAACTTAACCTTCTCATAATAAACGTAATTAAACTACGAAAATGTACACACGATGATAACAATTTCAAGGTTTATTCTTGAATGCTACGATTATCAACACCGTCTATAACGTATTCAACCTAACTGATATAATACATCCCCTTGTTACCACGTCTACCTCCGAAACGACACGACCGATTTTAACGAATTTTTATGTATATATAGTAAGCTTGAGAATAGGCCAACAATTTTTTGCCTCTAAGTCATAAAAGTGGCAAAACAAACTTTCTAAACTAAAACTTTTAAAATTACTCAGTGACATAGATCGTAAATCTGACCCGAGGCCTTGGGCTAAAGCTTGTACACACCCATCGATAGTTATTACAGTAGGATTTTCAAATTTGGTAGCATTATATTTTGAATATATTATTTTGAACTAATAAATATGCAAATAATTTCACACGAATCATAACATCAAACATTTCCATGCTATGTAATAAAACCGCAATATTGTTAAATTCTTTATTTTTTTATTTACTATTCGCTCCGTCTTCGTTATGGTACGTATAAAGCTTACGCCACTCAGTGAAGTTGTAGCTTTTTAATTGCGAATAATTTTTTAAATCGTCCAAGCAGTTTAGATCTAAAAACATTACAAACAAACATAAAAAAACAAATGATTCATCTTTAAACCATTAGTTAGCTTAAACTTTTGTTTATCGACAATGTTACATAAATGTCTGTCTGTCTGTTCTGTCTGTCTGTGTGTTCATATACAAAACAATGAAACCGACATTTTAATTTATTTGAACAGTAATTACTTTAAACATCTTGCATCATGCATACAGAAAAAAAAAAAAATACAATTATTTCACATAACAAATTCTGTTTTTTAAATGTATGTTTTAATAAAAAGTTTTATTTATATGAAGAATATCCTTATAGGTTATTAAACTATTTTATATAATAGAGCAACACGCGCTGTATCAATTTTAATACAACTTAGATATACATTCACTACAAAAAGTGTAAGTACGTAAAACATCTTCGCATAATATTAATACAGCACTGATTATAAAGCTCATAATTTATGGTCCACGACCCAGGCGCAAATTTTGTCAATGTTATCTTCCGGATTAATAACTTGTAGACTGGTCAAGGTAAGTGAACCATTAAGCATGGTGGTCAGCTACAGATTTAGTGCTGGGTTGAGCATTGGTGACCATCCGAACCATATCATTCGTTAGATATCATCATCATCTGATTTCATATCATCCGGCTTCAAAATTAAACCGGCGAAAGGACTGAAAATGTTATCTTTCTTTACGTTACAAATCGTCGTTTCAGCCATGGGACGTCCACTGCTGGACAAAGGCCTCCCTCAAGGATTTCCACCTAGATCGGTCACTGGCGGCCTGCATCCAGCGGCTCCCCGCCACTCGGACCAGGTCATCTGTCCATCTCGTGGGTGGACGTCCCACGCTTCGTCGGCCAGTACGTGGCCTCCATTCCAGAACCTTTTTGCCCCAACGGCCATCGGTTCTACGGGCTATATGCCCAGCCCATCGCCACTTCAACGTGCTAATCCGGTGAGCTATGTCGGTTAGTCCGGTTCTCCTACGGATTTCCTCATTTCTGATTCGATCTCGTAGGGAAACTCCAAGCATAGCCCTTTCCATAGCACG
>NC_052119.1:9189267-9191147 GCF_012273895.1 Zerene cesonia
GATTCGTGATAACCCTTGAAAACAGTTTATAAACATGGCTCAGGAGTGATATCGGTCTGTAGTTCTTCAAAAGGGTCTACGTACGTTACAAATGGCTGACTGTAAATTTCAAAAGGGTCTACGTACGTTACAAATGGCTGACTGTAAATTTCTTCAATATATGATGTAAAATATAAACTGACAACCTTTCAAGCCAGAGAAAATGACTGAAAAAAAAACGTACTTGGAAGGTACAGAGCAGAAGATGGCAGTGCCATGCTCTACGATACATCTTATCTGAACATAGAACAAGTTATCAGTCCGGATAGAATTGGTTCTGAAATCTAACACTGACTCGTGGATCATGAACCATAGAATTATTTCGTGACAAATTAAACTGAAAGCTTCGTCCTCTTATTCGTCCCAGAAGACCAATTTTCCGAAATCGCTTATAGCTTGTATTCCTATACTGTACCAATTTGAAGTGTTGAATTTATTTTATAGGGTGCTTTATTTTTATAAACAAATGTATATTATTGCAATGCGATTAGAATTGATTAATATTATATCTGTGTATAATTGTAAGTGTACGTAATATAATTAAATTATAAATATATTCCGCATATACATGTTTAAAGAGATAAGTGTAATGTTTCATATTTAGTTTTATAGCATTCAAATGCTTTATAAAATGAAGTGTCCCTTAGGCACATGAAACCGAAAGAGTAGAAGAAATTCGATTGCCGAGGCGGGATTACGGAGGACCGGGAGCGTTGCTACGGTTTGGCAAAATGGCGTGGATTCGAATCCCGCCTCGTGATCAAATTTTTTCCTTTATTGAAATTGACTTGTCAAGGAGTTCCTTTGTCAGAGTTTCGACTCCATTATCAGATGGAATCTAGACCTTCATTAACTTTCAATACTTTGTTGAAATTGAAAAAGAAAAGAATTAAAAACACACTAGTCGCCCCCACGATTTGCGAAAGTGTCTCTTGATTTTTGTGGTATACCAGCAGGAGATCCTGGTTACCATACCATACTTGGAATAACTCCATTCCAACAAAATACATAAATGTAAACGTTTCCCGCCAACACATAAAATATACGATCAAATTGAGTAACCTTTTCTTATAAATCGGTTAAAAATGTAATCTAGCCTTATGCGCCACTGGGAGGTCGAATCATAAATTACAAAGTTTTCTAATATACTTACGGGCTACGAATCGAATTACATACATCCGATCATTGCGATTAGATTTACATGAATAAAATTACATTAAACATATTATAAGAGAAAGAATAACATTATTAATTCGGTATTAACAAATTTAAATCGATCAAACACGAGATTTCTTATAAAAACTTACATAGATCGAAAATACTTTATGAAAATTACTTCGTTTAAGCAACTTTGAACGAGTGAAGATGAATAAATAAATGAGAAATATATAAACCAGGTCACCGTTGTTTACTCTTTGCTCAAGACGTTTTATTTTCGGCTCGCATAAATTTAAGAAATGAATAATAAGATTGCGACAAATTTTTGTACTTTATTCCACTAAACAATATTGATCAAGAATAGTAGCTCCAAAAATCGAATCATCACCATCCAACTTCATTGTTTGTTGCGTTATTAACAGACGAAATACATATAAATCTAGGACAGACAAGGGCGGACTGACTGAGAGTGAAAACCTTAAGGTATAGATATTTATCATAAAATGTATTTTGAAACGCCCAGGCTTTCGTTGCGAAAGTAAATGTTTACAAAGTACTCTCTCGATTATAACTACTATTAACGATTATAATTAGATGAGTTACCTAATAACGCATTTAACACGAGCATTGGGATGTCATTTAATTTAAAATAAATACCAGTACGTAGCAATATAATGATTAAA
>NC_052119.1:9191157-9195867 GCF_012273895.1 Zerene cesonia
TTTGAAACGCCCAGGCTTTCGTTGCGAAAGTAAATTTTTATTACAAAATACTCTCTCGATTATAACTACTATTAACGATTATAATTAGATGTTTAACCTAATTAACGCATTCAAACCGAGCATTGCGATGTCATTTAATTTAAAATAAATACCAGTACGTAGCAATTTAATGATTAAATACTAAACTATGAACCATTTTTAAGTGTTTTGCACACATATATATAAAGTAGTAAGATAGTGTGTATTATTACATGTAATAATACTTTCATATTTAATAGATGGGGGCTTTGAGTCTACCGTGTAGGTATTTTGTATGGTGTATAACAAAATTATTTAGATCTCATTTATTACGGTAATATCATAGATTTTTGTGATAACATGTAGCGTAAAATTTAAACATTATAAATCATATTGGATAAGATAAGATATAATTTCACCAGATCATATAATTATAAAGCTTTTATATGTAATAAAATATTGACAAATTGTGGAAAATACTAATAATATATAATTTATGTGTATGCATAGATAACCTCAAATATATCAAATTTCGTGGAAAGATGTAAGCGGTCTACCATATATCGTCATCTAAATTTTTTGTTTAAGATTGCTGCCAGCTCAAAGGGGCTTTACTTCCACAGAGGAACCAAACTTTAATCGATATTTCTCAACCGTCAAATCAGATACCAACTATTTGACACAACAACAACATTTTTCAACATTTTTAACAAGATGTCATTAAAGTATGGGGCAGTGTTCTATTTTTGTGAAGACCTGTATCATCCATGTATTAACATCCAATCACCTTAAAAAGTATTATTATAAATTTTGTATTTAATATAAAATCTATAGATTCGTAGATCGATATAATGTAATATAAACGAACTTGATTCGGGAACATAAAATACGTAGGTCAAGTAGTATTTTTATAGATACAAATTATACATATGTAGTGAAATATAAATGTCGATGTAAACTATGTAAACTGTACCAATAAAATGTACGATGCGTAATAAATTGTTTCATTTCCAATTGTTTACATGACAAAAACTTTTATCCTTTAAGGTGCTATATGAATCCTGCATCTATCTTCTTAATATCACAATTCATGAAGTGTATTAAAACGATTTAGGATAGCCCAGGCCAGGTCTAGGCCAGGGCCTCTACAAAATTAGAGACTTTCAAAAAAAACAAAATAGTGCTGGAAACACGCTATTTTGATCTGCTATCTTTGGACTCTATTTTGACCTTGCCAGATGTAACTAGTACGTCTGTTCATAATGTATCAACAGACAGATGTCTTTCTAAACAAAATGTGCTTAGATCTCTATGGATTTAAAACAAATAATTATAAAAATATACCAAACATGTTATGTTTTCATTACTTCATTATGTATCATGAAGTCACGTGTCCCGACCCCTTACGTGTACTTACTGATTCGTGTTAAATTACACATGAAATTAACATCATAAAACACGAAAATTAAACGTAATTACTCGTACGCTTAATAGGAAACTCGTCAAAAATCTACTTTTACCTCTATTTATTTATAAAAAACCAATTGCAAACTGAACAAATACTACCAAATGAAATGAAATAAAAATGTTTTTAAAAATTTTCACATATACATACCTACATTTTAATTTCTTAATTATTTGTTACGATTCTCGACCAATTAATGAAAGCATTCATCTATACTAATATTATAAAGCTGAAGATTTTGTTTGTTTGTTTGTTTCAACGCCGTAATCAAAACGGACGAATCTACTGGTACGTTTTGATAAATTCTTTCAGTTTTAGATAGCCCATTTATTGAGGAAGGCTTTAGGCTATATATGTACATTGACAGCATTATTAAAAGTCCTTACTGCTAATTGTATGTTTCTCTGTTATTTCAATTCCTGATTTAGTTCTTCTGGATGGATATTATGTAATAACATAATTATGAATTTTATTTACTAGACTCCGGAACTTTTTGGTACTTGGGTAAAATTAGCTTAAATACTAATCAAAACTATTATCTACCTCTATACCATACAGATAAGTTCAGTTATTTTGTACTGAAAAGTCCTAGACCCACCCTCAGTTTCACATTAATTATACACATATTTCCCAGTAACAGAACTTGTAGGATTGTGTTTCTTATATTCAGGTACATAGGAAACATTCTGCCAAAAATCCGAACTGATAACTAAAGCTTCCATGGTAAGCTTTACATAGTTTACGATGCCATCTTAGTTAAATGCCACGCACCTCCCACTAAGCATCTTCGCGTACTGGCAACAACTATTTACAAATTAAATAGCCTTAACCTCCAACTCTCGCAAAGGTCGCAATTCGTCATTGTCACTGCAAATTTAACGATCTCTTACCCTTTCCCTCCCGCGGGGCGGCGTAAACTTATACCAATTGTCAAATTATTTATGTATATTTATACCCGCCTAGTTGTGATGGAAATCTCTGAGACATAATTGGAGTGGCCAGAGAAGTATAAGCTTTATTAGCCTTTGTTTTAGAATTGGTCTGGTGCTTGAGGTTGCATTGTGTTGATAAAAATTTCTAAGGTGGAATATTTAACGAACGATTTTATAATATAATATAATAGATAATTTCACAATAAACTACAAGGACATGTTACGACTGTTTTCAAATTATACGCTGTTTCCAATCCTCCATCGACCATGCTGTTTAACATTACCTATCCCAAAATAGCTGGCGTACTTCAGAGTACCTATTAGCTACCTTTATATTCTTGCAAATGGACAAGAAAATACGAGCGAAACATTTGTTTCGGATAAATAATTATCAACACTTGTCTAGCACATACCTACACGTCGATGTTTTCCTCCACGAAATACCTGTAATATACGTAATGTAATGGGTATATATATGCTACAATGTAAGTTATATTAGTACTTCGTAGCCATTTGCTCCATTCCGAGTATTCAGTAAGCACAACTTTAATGATGCGTTCCAAATATATTGGTATCGATTTATTCAGAGTAATTTATGCCTTATACAATATACATATAATGAAACAGTATCCAGACCATTTCTGTATAATAAATATTTTATCCAAAGTGATTGCTATTTAATACACATGTGTTTTAGACCCGAAATAGAATGGTTTTCTGTTAAAGTACATTTCACTGTTTGTTTGTATGTGCGTCAATAACGTTTTAAAATCATCTTAATAATGATTTTTTATAAAATTTTTGTCATCTAATCTGTTTTATACATTTATTTAATTAATTAATATGTAGATAATGTAGTCTATTTTATATATTTATATAAATGCAGAGGTTTGTTTGTTTATTTATTAAATACAGTTGCTAAAATTCGGCTCGTTTTATAAACGCTATCAGTCATGCCAGTATTTAATAGATAACAACTACCAAAAAATTATATATGGTCACTGGCTTTGCATCTTTAACCACTTAATACAGAACGTAGAATGGCATCAACTAATTTAAAATTATGCATGTGGTATTAAAATAAGCAGAAAGTATTTTAATATCTCTAACAGTGTAAGATGTAATATTTTTATTTTTGAATGACTATAACAATCTCGCAGAGTGGCGCGCGGGGAATGAAAACGGGCTTTCGTTTGTACTTCGTATAGCTTCACTTAAGCTGGGAATATACTGAGTTCTCCGAAATAGAATGAAAGCACTGAGTCACTTTTTATGTAAAATACCCGGCGTACGCTTTTTACACGCTTTTTATTAGCTTCACCTGTATGTTTGTATGTTTGTTTGTAACCGACTTCTTTGGGCGCGATTTTGACCCACTTTAAACGGCCAGATTTCGTTCAAACTTTGTAGATTTATTGAGAATCGATGACAATACACTAATTTGATAAAATTATTCCATTTTTCAATTTGCAAAATATGATTTTTGTTAAAGCGTGTTTTTTAGTTTTTTTTAACTATTATTATTATTTATTTATGTTATCGTTGGCAACGGGGCTGGTGGGTTACCTGATGCTACCACCGTCCATGAACATTTGGAGAGGCGTAAGGTCGACTGCAAACCTTACGCCTCTTCAATACTCTCTCTTCAAAAATATCTTCAATTTATCTAGCAAAAAGTTGTGCTAAGGTAATTCTATTATGTTATTAAAATATATTTTTTTATTCTCTAGCTGGAAATTGCTATTTCACTCGCGTGGTACCTAGCTAAAATGCAACCTATGTGTTAATTTTATTATATAATTAGACTATTATCTATCTCTGTACCAAATTTTATGAAGATTCCCACAGAGGCCCTTACGTGAAAAAATAAGAAACAGCCAAACATGAGGACTCACTTTCGCGTTCATAACATTATTAAAGAATCTAAAGTACTACGTCAAAGACGAAACCTGTAAGTCTCATAATTTCTACGTAAAGTTCGACATAAAATGCATTAATTGTGAGGTGAGGTAGTTGACAGAGTGATTACATGCTATTTGATACCAGTATACACCCAACCTTCTTCCACGAAAAGTACTTTCATAGATTTTATGACATATAAACAAACAAGTGCTTATAAAACATACGTATATATACACACGAAACTCCTACGCTGTCATATAATTACGCAACATAAAATATACCGTGATACATTTAAAGAATAAATACTGATGATGATGGGGGCCGAGTCACCTTCGTCCGTAGGTGAATACCCTAAATAATGAATCCCTACACGTGGCCCCTGGGTGGTGCTAA